>NC_091329.1:24212853-24396002 GCF_038502225.1 Cherax quadricarinatus
TCCAGTACATAAGTGTCAGTCTTGCCTGTGCTTCAGATTCTTCATGACTACGGTGCTCATCACCTGCTCCTACACTGAGGGACTGGTTACCTCACCTTCCACTGTTTTCTGTTTTTTTACAGTCTTCTGATTATATCCATGTATTTTACTGACAAAGCCACTTAATCACCAGACGTCTACAAGTTGCTCAGATGTTGCACATGTGTCTAATTCTTCGTCTTGTGGTATTGTGTATAATTATATGCATCTGTTTCTAGAGTTTTCTCAAATTAAACTTTCCCTTTGTGTGTGTGTGTTGCAGGGAGGTGTTCCCGGGGTCTGCATCACCACTGACCTTATCACTTATACCTCAGTGTATTGACCTGACCTTCCAGAAGGAGCTCTCACGCATCAAATGGCCTTTCTACACGCCGGAGCCTCAGCACGTCCGCCTCAGTCCCTCTTACTACTCCCATGTTTTCCTAAACATGCTCGAGGTAGGTGGACCCTCTTCTAGCCTCTTGGAACGCGTTCCTAACTCTGAGTCACAGTTGCTAGAACACACCTGCACATAGAGACAGTCTCTACATGTGGTGTTCACCAGATATATTACGTCTCTTGATAACTTCGTCACAGGTGGTGGACGAGTCACGTCTGCCATCTGGCAGTCACTGCCTCGCCCTCAGCCTGGGAGACACACCCCTGGTATTTTATATTATATATTAATTCATAACCCTTGATGATTTATAGTATTTATTATATAATTTAAATGAATTTTAGATATTGATTTAAAAATGGTAATGTCCCTAAATAAATTACATTAGACATGTATGAAGGAATGAAGGTTTAACTGGCAGCTTCGAGGACATAGTGTCCCGTAGCTCGGTTAGTATCGCACTCATGTTACACATTGTGGTCCGTGGTTTAATCCCAGGTACGGGTGGAAACATTAGGGAGTGTTTCCTTAAGACACCTGCTGCCAGTGTTCACCTGGGTGTTAGCCGACTGGTATGGGTCGCATCCTGGGGACAAAATTAACTTAATTTGCCCGAAATTTTTTGCATAACCAGGGGTTTTCTATATAGTATGTCACTGATGTCAATTAGGTCTGTATAAGTTTTATCATGTATTTGTAGACAAAGATTATTATTATTATTATTATTATTATTATTATTATTATTATTATTATTATTATTATATGGGCCCACATGGAGACAGACATACTAATATACTGATGATACATTAGTCAGTATATTTCGACTTCTAACTGATATTCCTCTTTAACACAAGAGTAAGAATATCAATTAAAAAAATAGTTCTCTGTATTGCGTCCTCACATTATCTCTGACACTTTTCAACTGTCTTAAAATTGTGAGAGATAAAATTGTGAGAGATAAAATTGTGGGAGATAAAATTGTGAGAGATAAAATTGTGGGAGATAAAATTGTGAGAGATAAAATTGTGGGAGATAAAATTGTGAGAGATAAAATTGTGAGAGATAAAATTGTGGGAGATAAAATTGTGAGAGATAAAATTGTGGGAGATAAAATTGTGAGAGATAAAATTGTGGGAGATAAAATTGTGAGAGATAAAATTGTGGGAGATAAAATTGTGATAGATAAAATTGTGGGAGATAAAATTGTGAGAGATAAAATTGTGAGAGATAAAATTGTGAGAGATAAAATTGTGAGAGATAAAATTGTGAGAGATAAAATTGTGAGAGATAAAATTGTGAGAGATAAAATTGTGAGAGATAAAATTGTGAGAGATATAATTGTGAGAGATAAAATTGTGAGAGATATAATTGTGAGAGATAAAATTGTGAGAGATAAAATTGTGAGAGATATAATTGTGAGAGATAAAATTGTGAGAGATAAAATTGTGAGAGATAAAATTGTGAGAGATATAATTGTGAGAGATAAAATTGTGAGAGATAAAATTGTGAGAGATAAAATTGTGAGAGATAAAATTGTGAGAGATAAAACTGTGAGAGATAAAATTGTGAGAGATAAAATTGTGAGAGATATAATTGTGAGAGATAAAATTGTGAGAGATATAATTTTGAGAGATATAATTGTGAGAGATAAAATTGTGAGAGATAAAATTGTGAGAGATAAAATTGTGAGAGATAAAATTGTGAGAGATAAAACTGTGAGAGATAAAATTGTGAGAGATAAAACTGTGAGAGATAAAACTGTGAGAGATAAAATTGTGAGAGATAAAACTGTGAGAGATAAAACTGTGAGAGATAAAACTGTGAGAGATAAAATTGTGAGAGATAAAACTGTGAGAGATAAAATTGTGAGAGATAAAACTGATACACAACAGTGGATACCTAAATTATGATACGTTCAAGACCACGTCACGTGCGGGCAATAGCAACTATAAAGCATACGCAGCTATAGCATCGGGTATGCAGAGGCAAAAAACTAGAAGTGCAAGAACATAGAAAAATTATTGAAATAAAAAAAACAGCAGAAAATAGATAAGTGAACAGAGGAGTCATGGGTGAAAAGTAAGAATAAAGAGTAAAATAAGAATGACTGAGCAGTGGAAACCAAAACCAAGTCGAAATTGATTCAGAGTTACATCAGAAGACAGACGATGTAGACGATCAGAATATAACTGAAGGAAGGAGGAGAGCTCACGAGGATGTCATAGAAGTCTACAAGGAGCTGAACAAATTATGCATACTGGTGTTCCTGGTAGAAACGTGGACAATACCTGCAGGCTATTGAAACGACAGGTTATGAAAAATAAGGCGTGGAAAGAGGACCGGAAACTGAGTTGATGGCCACGGAGGAGTTAAGTGTGTCTTATCACCGAGTAATAATAATAATACTTATTTCTATAAGTACATGTACAGTGTATACAGCTCTAGCTGACATCAATGATATATTGTGTAGAAAACCTCTGGGTTTGCAAGGCATTTCGGGAAAATTAGTTATTTTTTGTCTCCATGATGCAACCCCACACACGTCGGCTAACACCCAGGTATCTACTTACTGCTAGTTGAACATGGCAGCAGGTGTCTTAAGGAAATACGCCATAATGTTTCCACCCTTACCTGGGATCGAACCACGGACCACAATATGTGAGCTAAGTGCGCTACCAACCGAGCTAGGGGATACCTATGTCATCAGAGGAGTACATTAGCCAACTAACCTCTGTAGAGAATTCGTGTTTAGGTAATCATAAGACTGGTATTCAAGAACATCGACAGAGTCAATCACAACACACCAGAGACAAGTTCTCATAGGCACAATTAGCGTGAGACTCAAATTTACAACGATACTAGTGCCAACGATACTAGTGCCAACGATACTAGTGCCAACGATACTCGTGCCAACGATACTAGTGCCAACGATACTAGTGCCAACGATACTAGTGCCAACGATACTAGTGCCAACGATACTAGTGCCAACGATACTAGTGCCAACGATACTAGTGCCAACGATACTAGTGCCAACGATACTAGTGCCAACGATACTAGTGTAAACTAAAGGAACTTCCTTGAGTGGACATTTAGCAAAAATCTACAACTAGTTATCAGAGACAAGACAACTTCCAAACAGCTGATAATGAAGTCCCAGTGTAGCAGAAGATGGAGAGACGTCCCTGTGTAGCAGAAGATGGAGAGACGTCCCAGTGTAGCAGAAGATAGAGAGACGTCCCTGTGTAGCAGAAGATGGAGAGACGTCCCAGTGTAGCAGAAGATGGAGAGACGTCCCTGTGTAGCAGAAGATGGAGAGACGTCCCTGTGTAGCAGAAGATGGAGAGACGTCCCAGTGTAGCAGAAGATGGAGAGACGTCCCAGTGTAGCAGAAGATGGAGAGACGTCCCAGTGTAGCAGAAGATGGAGAGACGTCCCAGTGTAGCAGAAGATGGAGAGACGTCCCAGTGTAGCAGAAGATGGAGAGACGTCCCAGTGTAGCAGAAGATGGAGAGACGTCCCAGTGTAGCAGAAGATGGAGAGACGTCCCAGTGTAGCAGAAGATGGAGAGACGTCCCAGTGTAGCAGAAGATGGAGAGACGTCCCAGTGTAGCAGAAGATGGAGAGACGTCCCAGTGTAGCAGAAGATGGAGAGACGTCCCAGTGTAGCAGAAGATGGAGAGACGTCCCAGTGTAGCAGAAGATGGAGAGACGTCCCAGTGTAGCAGAAGATGGAGAGACGTCCTAGTGTAGCAGAAGATGGAGAGACGTCCCAGTGTAGCAGAAGATGGAGAGACGTCCCAGTGTAGCAGAAGATGGAGAGACGTCCCAGTGTAGCAGAAGATGGAGAGACGTCCCAGTGTAGCAGAAGATGGAGAGACGTCCCAGTGTAGCAGAAGATGGAGAGACGTCCCAGTGTAGCAGAAGATGGAGAGACGTCCCAGTGTAGCAGAAGATGGAGAGACGTCCCAGTGTAGCAGAAGATGGAGAGACGTCCCAGTGTAGCAGAAGATGGAGAGACGTCCCAGTGTAGCAGAAGATGGAGAGACGTCCCAGTGTAGCAGAAGATGGAGAGACGTCCCTGTGTAGCAGAAGATGGAGAGACGTCCCTGTGTAGCAGAAGATGGAGAGACGTCCCAGTGTAGCAGAAGATGGAGAGACGTCCCAGTGTAGCAGAAGATGGAGAGACGTCCCAGTGTAGCAGAAGATGGAGAGACGTCCCAGTGTAGCAGAAGATGGAGAGACGTCCCAGTGTAGCAGAAGATGGAGAGACGTCCCAGTGTAGCAGAAGATGGAGAGACGTCCCAGTGTAGCAGAAGATGGAGAGACGTCCCAGTGTAGCAGAAGATGGAGAGACGTCCCAGTGTAGCAGAAGATGGAGAGACGTCCCAGTGTAGCAGAAGATGGAGAGACGTCCCAGTGTAGCAGAAGATGGAGAGACGTCCCAGTGTAGCAGAAGATGGAGAGACGTCCCAGTGTAGCAGAAGATGGAGAGACGTCCCAGTGTAGCAGAAGATGGAGAGACGTCCCAGTGTAGCAGAAGATGGAGAGACGTCCCAGTGTAGCAGAAGATGGAGAGACGTCCCAGTGTAGCAGAAGATGGAGAGACGTCCCAGTGTAGCAGAAGATGGAGAGACGTCCCAGTGTAGCAGAAGATGGAGAGACGTCCCAGTGTAGCAGAAGATGGAGAGACGTCCCAGTGTAGCAGAAGATGGAGAGACGTCCCAGTGTAGCAGAAGATGGAGAGACGTCCCAGTGTAGCAGAAGATGGAGAGACGTCCCAGTGTAGCAGAAGATGGAGAGACGTCCCAGTGTAGCAGAAGATGGAGAGACGTCCCAGTGTAGCAGAAGATGGAGAGTCGTCCCAGTGTAGCAGAAGATGGAGAGACGTCCCAGTGTAGCAGAAGATGGAGAGACGTCCCAGTGTAGCAGAAGATGGAGAGACGTCCCAGTGTAGCAGAAGATGGAGAGACGTCCCAGTGTAGCAGAAGATGGAGAGACGTCCCAGTGTAGCAGAAGATGGAGAGACGTCCCAGTGTAGCAGAAGATGGAGAGACGTCCCAGTGTAGCAGAAGATGGAGAGACGTCCCAGTGTCGCAGAAGATGGAGAGACGTCCCAGTGTAGCAGAAGATGGAGAGACGTCCCAGTGTAGCAGAAGATGGAGAGACGTCCCAGTGCAGCAAAAGATGGAGAGACGTCCCAGTGCAGCAGAAGATGGAGAGACGTCCCAGTGTAGCAGAAGATGGAGAGACGTCCAGTGTAGCAGAAGATGGAGAGACGTCCCAGTGAAGCAGAAGATGGAGAGACGTCCCAGTGTAGCAGAAGATGGAGAGACGTCCCAGTGAAGCAGAAGATGGAGAGACGTCCCAGTGTAGCAGAAGATGGAGAGACGTCCCAGTGTAGCAGAAGATGGAGACACGTCCCAGTGCAGCAGAAGATGGAGAGACGTCCCAGTGTAGCAGAAGATGGAGAGACGTCCCAGTGTAGCAGAAGATGGAGAGACGTCCCAGTGTAGCAGAAGATGGAGAGACGTCCCAGTGCAGCAGAAGATGGAGAGACGTCCCAGTGTAGCAGAAGATGGAGAGACGTCCCAGTGTAGCAGAAGATGGAGAGACGTCCCAGTGTAGCAGAAGATGGAGAGACGTCCCAGTGTAGCAGAAGATGGAGAGACGTCCCAGTGTAGCAGAAGATGGAGAGACGTCCCAGTGTAGCAGAAGATGGAGAGACGTCCCAGTGTAGCAGAAGATGGAGAGACGTCCCAGTGTAGCAGAAGATGGAGAGACGTCCCAGTGTAGCAGAAGATGGAGAGACGTCCCAGTGTAGCAGAAGATGGAGAGACGTCCCAGTGAAGCAGAAGATGGAGAGACGTCCCAGTGAAGCAGAAGATGGAGAGACGTCCCAGTGAAGCAGAAGATGGAGAGACGTCCCAGTGTAGCAGAAGATGGAGAGACGTCCCAGTGAAGCAGAAGATGGAGACACGTCCCAGTGAAGCAGAAGATGGAGAGACGTCCCAGTGTAGCAGAAGATGGAGAGACGTCCCAGTGTAGCAGAAGATGGAGAGACGTCCCAGTGTAGCAGAAGATGGAGAGACGTCCCAGTGTAGCAGAAGATGGAGAGACGTCCCAGTGCAGCAGAAGATGGAGAGACGTCCCAGTGTAGCAGAAGATGGAGAGATGTCCCAGTGTAGCTGAAGATGGAGACACGTCCCAGTGTAGCAGAAGATGGAGACACGTCCCAGTGTAGCAGAAGATGGAGAGATGTCCCAGTGTAGCTGAAGATGGAGAGACGTCCAAGTGTAGCAGAAGATGGAGACACGTCCCAGTGTAGCAGAAGATGGAGAGACGTCCCAGTGCAGCAGAAGATGGAGAGACGTCCCAGTGTAGCTGAAGATGGAGAAACGTCCCAGTGTAGCAGAAGATGGAGACACGTCCCAGTGTAGCAGAAGATGGAGAGATGTCCCAGTGCAGCAGAAGATGGAGAGACGTCCAAGTGTAGCAGAAGATGGAGACACGTCCCAGTGTAGCAGAAGATGGAGAGACGTCCCAGTGAAGCAGAAGATGGAGAGATGTCCCAGTGCAGCAGAAGATGGAGAGACGTCCCAGTGTAGCAGAAGATGGAGAGACGTCCCAGTGCAGCAGAAGATGGTGAGACGTCCCAGTGTAGCAGAAGATGGAGAGACGTCCCAGTGTAGCAGAAGATGGAGAGATGTCCCAGTGCAGCAGAAGATGGAGAGACGTCCAAGTGTAGCAGAAGATGGAGACACGTCCCAGTGCAGCAGAAGATGGAGAGACGTCCAAGTGTAGCAGAAGATGGAGAGACGTCCCAGTGTAGCAGAAGATGGAGAGATGTCCCAGTGTAGCAGAAGATGGAGAGACGTCCAAGTGTAGCAGAAGATGGAGAGACGTCCCAGTGTAGCAGAAGATGGAGAGACGTCCCAGTGAAGCAGAAGATGGAGAGACGTCCCAGTGAAGCAGAAGATGGAGACACGTCCCAGTGAAGCAGAAGATGGAGAGACGTCCCAGTGAAGCAGAAGATGGAGAGACGTCCCAGTGAAGCAGAAGATGGAGAGACGTCCCAGTGTAGCAGATGGAGAGACGTCCCTGTGTAGCAGAAGATGGAGAGACGTCCCATTGAAGCAGAAGATGGAGAGACGTCCCAGTGAAGCAGAAGATGGGGAGACGTCCCAGTGAAGCAGAAGATGGAGAGACGTCCCAGTGTACCAGATGGAGAGACGTCCCTGCGTAGCAGAAGATGAGAGGCGTCCCAGTATAGCAGAAGATGGAGAGACGTCCCAGTGTAGCAGAAGATGGAGAGACGTCCCAGTGTAGCAGAAGATGGAGAGACGTCCCAGTGTAGCAGAAGATGGAGAGATGTCCCAGTGCAGCAGAAGATGGAGAGACGTCCAAGTGTAGCAGAAGATGGAGAGACGTCCCAGTGTAGCAGAAGATGGAGAGACGTCCCAGTGAAGCAGAAGATGGAGAGACGTCCCAGTGAAGCAGAAGATGGGGAGACGTCCCAGTGAAGCAGAAGATGGAGAGACGTCCCAGTGTAGCAGATGGAGAGAAGTCCCTGTGTAGCAGAAGATGGAGAGACGTCCCAGTGAAGCAGAAGATGGAGAGACGTTCGAGTGTGGCAGAAGATGGAGAGACGTCCCAGTGAAGCAGAAGATAGAGAGACGTCCCAGTGAAGCAGAAGATGGAGAGACGTCCCAGTGAAGCAGAAGATGGGGAGACGTCCCAGTGAAGCAGAAAATGGAGAGACGTCCCAGTGAAGCAGAAGATAGAGAGACGTCCCAGTGTAGCAAAAGATGGGGAGACGTCCCAGTGCAGCAGAAGATGGAGAGACGTCCCACTGCAGCAGAAGATGGAGAGACGTCCCACTGCAACAGAAGATGGGGAGACGTCCCACTGCAGCAGAAGATGGAGAGACGTCCCTGTGTAGCACAAGATGGAGAGACGTCCCAGTGTAGCAGAAGATGGAGAGACGTCCCAGTGCAGCAGAAGATGGAGAGACGTCCCGTGTAGCAGATGGAGAGACATCCCAGTGCAGCAGAAGATGGAGAGACGTCCCAGTGTAGCAGAAGTTGGAGAAACGTCCCAGTGTAGCAGAAGATGGAGAAACGTCTCAGTGTAGCAGAAGATGGAGAGACGTCCCAGTGTAGCAGAAGATGGAGAGACGTCCCAGTGTAGCAGAAGATGGAGAGACGTCCCAGTGTAGCAGAAGATGGAGAGACGTCCCAGTATAGCAGAAGATGGAGAGACGTCCCAGTGCAGAAGAAGATGGAGAGACGTCCCAGTGCAGCAGAAGATGGAGAGACGTCCCAGTGCAGCAGAAGATGGAGAGACGTCCCAGTTCAGCAGAAAATGGAGAGACGTCCCAGTGCAGCAGAAGATGGAGAGACGTCCCAGTTTAGCAGAAGATGGAGAGACGTCCCAGTGTAGCAGAAGATGGAGAGACTCCCAGTTTAGCAGAAGATAGACGTCCCAGTGCAGCAGATGGAGAGACGTCCCAGTGTAGCAGAAGATGGAGAGACGTCCCAGTGTAGCAGAAGATGGAGAGACGTCCCAGTTTAGCAGCAGAAGGAGTGACGTCTCAGTGTAGTAGAAGAGGGAGAGACGTCCCAGTGTAGCAGAAGAGGGAGAGATGTCCCAGTGTAGCAGAAGAGGGAGAGACGTTCCAGTGTAGCAGAAGAGGAGAGGCGTCCCAGGTAGTCGAAATTGCTGGCCTACCGGAAGAATGTACAGAGAACTTTCACAGCACGTGTAAGTACGAAAAAGCACCTAAATTACTGGGAACAGTTGGAGTCCCTTGATTTGTACTCCCTGGAACGTAGGCCAGAAAGATACATAATATACACTTTGAAAATGCTAGAGAGACTATTCCCAAAATCTACACACGAAAATCACTCCCTACGAAAGCAAACGACTCGACAGGTAATGTAACATCCCTCCCAATGAAAAGCAGGGCAACCATGAGTACGCTAAGGGAAACACAGTAAGTGTCAGGGGCCCAAAACTGTTCAACTGCCTCCCAGCATACATAAAGGGGATTACCAATATACCCCTGGCTGCCTTCAAAAAGGCGCTGAACAGCATGCGGTCAACAGTAACAGCCTGGTTGATTAGGCCTTGAGTATAATAGCGAGCACATCTCCTGAGGCGTACTGCTATCAAATAACTGCTGCAGCATACTGGCGACTAGCAAACCGAAGAATAGCGTTCCGACACCTCTGTGAGGAATCGTTCAAGACTCTGTACACCGTGTACGTCAAGCCCATATTAGAATATGCAGCACCAGTTTGGATCCCACACTTTGTGAAGCACGTCAAGAAATTAGAGAAAGTGCAAAGGTTTGCAGTAAACTAGTCCTGGAGCTAAGGGGTATGTCCTACGAGGAGAGGATAAGTAAAATCGACCTGACGACACTGCAGGACAGGAGGGATAGGGGAACCTTCCGAGTGAAATTGACAAGGTGGATAAGGACAGGATGTTTCAGAGATGGGACACAGCAACAAGGGGTCACATCTGGAAGTTGAATACTCAGATAAGTCACATGGATGTTAGGAAATATTTGTTCAATCATAGCATTGTCAGGAAGTGGAAAAGTCTGGAGAGTGATGTAGTGGAGGCAGGATCCATACATAGCTTTACTACGAGGTATGATAAAGCTCATGGAGCAGGTAGTAGCCACCAATGATGAGGCGGGGCTAGGAGCTCTGACTCGACCCCTGCAACCACAAATAGGTGAATTACGTGAGTACACACACACACACACACACACACACACACACACACACACACACACACACACACACACACACACACACACACACACAGGGGAGGTGAAGGATTAGCACTGTTGCTCAGAAATCAGTGGAACTCGAAAGAAAAGAAAGGGGATAAACAGACAAGAGACACATGGCTCCAAAGCAAGCTTAGTTAAGGCTGGGGGACCCAAAGTAGTAGTAATTGCAGTGACATACAACCCACCGCCTAACAATAGGAGATTGTAGCAATGATGTGAAAACACCACAGTAATGGTCAACATCATAGTTGAAGCAGCTATGAGTGCTGCTCACAGAACTATAGTACGTACTCATCATGCGTGGTTTTAATCACATACTGACTGGGAGAACTGAGACATACATGGAGGACCGGAAGCGTGGAGGGATAAGTTGATGGAAGTGTCAGCATGTTAAGGATACGACAAGAGATATTAGGTACAAGACTGTACCTAATATTTACCACAAGTATACCAGACATAGGAGAAACAGAATATGTGCCAGCAACTATGTAGTGCTGAAATTGGAGTACTTTGTGAAACTAAACGTAGAGGGAAGAATGACATGTAAAGATCGTGGAAAGCCAGGTGTTAGAGGAGGAAATTCTGCAGGGATGAGGGAATTCCTGAATGTATTGCAGTGGGAAAGGGAACTGGATAAGATGATGGAATACGGAGCTGGAAAGTGGCGGGAGGCAGAGTAGAGCTTCATATCCAAAACACAAATTGGAAATAGGAATCACAAAGGGAGCCTTGGTTTAACCAGAGATGCAGAGAGGGAGAAAAAACTTAAGAGCGTGGAAAAAGTATAGAAAGCAAAATGCAAATAATAACAGAAGTGAACAGATTAGCTTGAAGTGATTATGCATGGAATTACATTTTGTTTAAGTCTTGCCAAGCAGTTGTGTAAGTGACAGTCTCGCTTGGACTTCAGATGCAGTTCCGAGACAATGAGGAGAAGATGACAGCAGCAAACAGAGCTATGGACTTGGCAATATACGGTCATATAGTGAGCACTGACGAGTACCTGGCGTGGGGCAAGGAACGCTTTGGTCTGGCCAGTATCTTCAACAGGTGGATCTACCTCATCTTCCTGGTGTATGTAAGTACTACTACCCCTCATCTTCCTGTTGTATATAAGTACTACTACCCATCATCCTCCAGCTGTATGTAAGTACTACTATCCCTCATCCTCCTGCTGTGTGTAAGTACTAATACCCCTCATCCTCCTGCTGTATGTAAGTACTAATATCCCTCATCCTCCTGCTGTATGTAAGTACTACTACCCCTCATCTTCCTGTTGTATATAAGTACTACTACCCATCATCCTCCAGCTGTATGTAAGTACTACTATCCCTCATCCTCCTGCTGTGTGTAAGTACTACTACCCGTCATCCTCCAGCTGTATGTAAATACTACTACCCCTCATCCTCCTGCTGTGTGTAAGTACTACTACCCGTCATCCTCCAGCTGTATGTAAATACTACTACCCCTCATCCTCCTGCTGTGTGTAAGTACTACTACCCGTCATCCTCCAGCTGTATGTAAGTACTACTATCCCTCATCCTCCTGCTGTGTGTAAGTACTACTACCCGTCATCCTCCAGCTGTATGTAAGTACTACTATCCCTCATCCTCCTGCTGTGTGTAAGTACTAATACCCCTCATCCTCCTGCTGTATGTAAGTACTACTACCTCTCATCCTCCTGCTGTATGTAGGTACTACTACCTATCATCCTCCAGCTGTATGTAAGTACTACTATCCCTCATCCTCCTGCTGTATGTAAGTACTACTACCTATCATCCTCCTGCTGTATGTAAGTACTACTACCTATCACCCTCCAGCTGTATGTAAGTACTACTATCCCTCATCCTCCTGCTGTATGTAAGTACTACTACCTCTCATCCTCCTGCTGTATGTAAGTACTACTACCCCTCATCCTCCTGCTGTATATAAGTACTACTATCCCTCATTCTCCAGCTGTATGTAAGTACTACTATCCCTCATCCTCCTGCTATATGTAAGTATTACTACCTCTCATCCTCCTGCTGTATGTAAGTACTACTACCTCTCATCCTCCAGCTGTATGTAAGTACTACTACCCCTCATTATCCTGCTGTATGTAAGTACTACTATCCCTCATCCTCCAGCTGTATGTAAGTACTACTATCCCTCATCCTCCAGCTGTATGTAAGTACTACTACCTCTCATCCTCCTGCTGTATGTAAGTACTACTACCTCTCATCCTCCTGCTGTATGTAAGTACTACTACCCCTCATCCTCCTGCTGTATGTAAGTACTACTACCCCTCATCCTCCAGCTGTATGTAAGTACTACTACCCCTCATCCTCCAGCTTATGTAAGTATTACTACCTCTCATCCTCCTGCTGTATGTAAATACTACTACCCCTCATCCTCCAGCTGTATGTAAGTACTACTACCCCTCATCCTCGTGCTGTATGTAAGTACTACTACCCCTCATCCTCCTGCTGTATGTAAGTACTACTACCTCTCATCCTCCTGCTGTATGTAAGTACTACTACCCCTCATCCTCCTGCTGTATGTAAGTACTACTATCCCTCATCCTCCAGCTGTATGTAAGTACTACTACCTCTCATCCTCCTGCTGTATGTAAGTACTACTACCCCTCATCCTCCAGCTGTATGTAAGTACTACTACCCCTCATTATCCTGCTGTATGTAAGTACTACTACCTCTCATCCTCCTGCTGTATGTAAGTACTACTACCTCTCATCCTCCTGCTGTATGTAAGTACTACTACCTCTCATCCTCCTGCTGTATGTAAGTACTATTACCTCTCATCCTCCTGCTGTATGTAAGTACTACTACCCCTCATTATCCTGCTGTATGTAAGTACTACTACCTCTCATCCTCCTGCTGTATGTAAGTACTACTACAACTCATCCTCCAGCTGTATGTAAGTACTAATACCCCTCATCCTCCTGCTGTATGTAAGTACTACTACCTCTCATCCTCCTGCTGTATGTAAGTACTACTATCCCTCATCCTCCTGCTGTATGTAAGTACTACTACCTCTCATCCTCCTGCTGTATGTAAGTACTACTATCCCTCATCCTCCAGCTGTATGTAAGTACTACTACCCCTCATCCTCCAGCTGTATGTAAGTACTACTACCTCTCATCCTCCTGCTGTATGTAAGTACTACTACCCCTCCTCCTCCTGCTGTATGTAAGTACTACTATCCCTCATCCTCCTGCTGTATGTAAGTACTACTACCCCTCATCCTCCTGCTGTATGTAAGTACTACTGCCTCTCATCCTCCTGCGGTATGTAAGTGCTACTATCCCTCATCCTCCTGCTGTATGTAAGTACTACTACCCCTCATCCTCCTGCTGTATGTAAGTACTACTATCCCTCATCCTCCTGCTGTATGTAAGTACTACTACCTCTCATCCTCCTGCTGTATGTAAGTACTTCTATCACTCATCCTCCAGCTGTATGTAAGTACTACTACCTCTCATCCTCCTGCTGTATGTAAGTACTACTATCCCTCATCCTCCAGCTGTATGTAAGTACTACTATCCCTCATCCTCCTGCTGTATGTAAGTACTACTATCTCTCATCCTCCAGCTGTATGTAACTACTACTACCTCTCATCCTCCTGCTGTATGTAAGTACTACTACCCCTCATCCTCCAGCTGTATGTAAGTACTACTACCCCTCATCCTCCTGCTGTATGTAAGTACTACTATCCCTCATCCTCCAGCTGTATGTTAAGTACTACTACCTCTCATCCTCCTGCTGTATGTAAGTACTACTACCTCTCATCCTCCTGCTGTATGTAAGTACTACTACCTCTCATCCTCCAGCTGTATGTAAGTACTACTATCCCTCATCCTCCTGCTGTATGTAAGTACTACTACCTCTCATCCTCCTGCTGTATGTAAGTACTACTACCTCTCATCCTCCTGCTGTATGTAAGTACTACTACCTCTCATCCTCCTGCTGTATGTAAGTACTACTACCTCTCATCCTCCTGCTGTATGTAAGTACTACTACCCCTCATTATCCTGCTGTATGTAAGTACTACTACCTCTCATCCTCCTGCTGTATGTAAGTACTACTACCTCTCATCCTCCTGCTGTAAGTACTACTATCCCTCATCCTCCAGCTGTATGTAAGTACTACTATCCCTCATCCTCCTGCTGTATGTAAGTACTACTACCTCTCATCCTCCTGCTGTATGTAAGTACTACTACCTCTCATCCTCCTGCTGTATGTAAGTACTACTACCTCTCATCCTCCTGCTGTATGTAAGTACTACTATCCCTCATCCTCCTGCTGTATGTAAGTACTACTACCTCTCATCCTCCAGCTGTATGTAAGTACTACTATCCCTCATCCTCCTGCTGTATGTAAGTACTACTACCTCTCATCCTCCTGCTGTATGTAAGTACTACTACCTCTCATCCTCCTGCTGTAAGTACTACTACCCCTCATCCTTCTTCTGTATGTAAGTACTACTACCTCTCATCCTCCTGCTGTATGTAAGCACTACTATCCCTCATCCTCCTGCTGTATGTAAGTACTACTACCTCTCATCCTCCTGCTGTATGTAAGTACTACTACCTCTCATCCTCCTGCTGTATGTAAGTACTACTACCTCTCATCCTCCAGCTGTATGTAAGTACTACTATCCCTCATCCTCCAGCTGTATGTAAGTACTACTACCTCTCATCCTCCAGCTGTATGTAAGTACTACTATCCCTCATCCTCCAGCTGTATGTAAGTACTACTACCTCTCATCCTCCTGCTGTATGTAAGTACTACTACCTCTCATCCTCCTGCTGTATGTAAGTACTACTACCTCTCATCCTCCTGCTGTATGTAAGTACTACTATCCCTCATCCTCCAGCTGTATGTAAGTACTACTACCTCTCATCCTCCTGCTGTATGTAAGTACTACTACCTCTCATCCTCCTGCTGTATGTAAGTACTACTACCTCTCATCCTCCTGCTGTATGTAAGTACTACTACCCCTCATCCTCCTGCTGTATGTAAGTACTACTATCCCTCATCCTCCAGCTGTATGTAAGTACTACTACCTCTCATCCTCCTGCTGTATGTAAGTACTACTACCTCTCATCCTCCTGCTGTATGTAAGTACTACTACCTCTCATCCTCCTGCTGTATGTAAGTACTACTACCTTTCATCCTCCTGCTGTATGTAAGTACTACTACCTCTCATCCTCCTGCTGTATGTAAGTACTACTACCCCTCATCCTCCTGCTGTATGTAAGTACTACTACCTTTCATCCTCCTGCTGTATGTAAGTACTACTACCTCTCATCCTCCTGCTGTATGTAAGTACTACTACCTCTCATCCTCCTGCTGTATGTAAGTACTACTACCTCTCATCCTCCTGCTGTATGTAAGTACTACTACCTTTCATCCTCCTGCTGTATGTAAGTACTACTACCTCTCATCCTCCTGCTGTATGTAAGTACTACTACCCCTCATCCTCCTGCTGTATGTAAGTACTACTACCTTTCATCCTCCTGCTGTATGTAAGTACTACTACCTCTCATCCTCCTGCTGTATGTAAGTACTACTACCCCTCATCCTCCTGCTGTATGTAAGTACTACTACCTCTCATCCTCCTGCTGTATGTAAGTACTACTACCTCTCATCCTCCTGCTGTATGTAAGTACTACTATCCCTCATCCTCCTGCTGTATGTAAGTACTACTACCTCTCATCCTCCTGCTGTATGTAAGTACTACTATCCCTCATCCTCCTGCTGTATGTAAGTACTACTACCTCTCATCCTCCTGCTGTATGTAAGTACTACTATCCCTCATCCTCCTGCTGTATGTAAGTACTACTAACCCTCATCCTCCAGCTGTATGTAAGTACTACTATCCCTCATCCTCCTGCTGTATGTATGTACTACTACCTCTCATCCTCCTGCTGTATGTAAGTACTACTATCCCTCATCCTCCTGCTGTATGTAAGTACTACTAACCCTCATCCTCCAGCTGTATGTAAGTACTACTAACCCTCATCCTCCTGCTGTATGTAAGTACTACTACCTCTCATGCTCCTGCTGTATGTAAGTACTACTACCTCTCATCCTCCTGCTGTATGTAAGTACTACTATCCCTCATCCTCCTGCTGTATGTAAGTACTACTACCTCTCATCCTCCTGCTGTATGTAAGTACTACTACCTCTCATCCTCCTGCTGTATGTAAGTACTACTACCTCTCATCCTCCTGCTGTATGTAAGTACTACTATCCCTCATCCTCCTGCTGTATGTAAGTACTACTACCTTTCATCCTCCTGCTGTATGTAAGTACTACTACCTCTCATCCTCCTGCTGTATGTAAGTACTACTGACCCTCATCCTCCTGCTGTATGTAAGTACTACTACCTCTCATCCTCCTGCTGTATGTAAGTACTACTGACCCTCATCCTCCTGCTGTATGTAAGTACTACTACCTCTCATCCTCCTGCTGTATGTAAGTACTACTACCTCTCATCCTCCTGCTGTATGTAAGTACTACTACCTCTCATCCTCCTGCTGTATGTAAGTACTACTACCTCTCATCCTCCTGCTGTATGTAAGTACTACTACCTCTCATCCTCCTGCTGTATGTAAGTACTACTACCTCTCATCCTCCTGCTGTATGTAAGTACTACTACCTCTCATCCTCCTGCTGTATGTAAGTACTACTACCTCTCATCCTCCAGCTGTATGTAAGTACTACTACCTCTCATCCTCCAGCTGTATGTAAGTACTACTGACCCTCATCCTCCTGCTGTATGTAAGTACTACTACCTCTCATCCTCCAGCTGTATGTAAGTACTACTACCTCTCATCCTCCAGCTGTATGTAAGTACTACTAACCCTCATCCTCCTGCAGTATGTAAGTACTACTACCTCTCATCCTCCTGCTGTATGTAAGTACTACTACCTCTCATCCTCCAGCTGTATGTAAGTACTACTAACCCTCATCCTCCAGCTGTATGTAAGTACTACTAACCCTCATCCTCCTGCAGTATGTAAGTACTACTACCTCTCATCCTCCAGCTGTATGTAAGTACTACTACCTCTCATCCTCCAGCTGTATGTAAGTACTACTAACCCTCATCCTCCTGCTGTATGTAAGTACTACTACCTCTCATCCTCCTGCTGTATGTAAGTACTACTAACCCTCATCCTCCTGCTGTATGTAAGTACTACTACCTCTCATCCTCCTGCTGTATGTAAGTACTACTATCCCTCATCCTCCTGCTGTATGTAAGTACTACTACCTTTCATCCTCCTGCTGTATGTAAGTACTACTACCTCTCATCCTCCTGCTGTATGTAAGTACTACTGACCCTCATCCTCCTGCTGTATGTAAGTACTACTACCTCTCATCCTCCTGCTGTATGTAAGTACTACTGACCCTCATCCTCCTGCTGTATGTAAGTACTACTACCTCTCATCCTCCTGCTGTATGTAAGTACTACTACCTCTCATCCTCCTGCTGTATGTAAGTACTACTACCTCTCATCCTCCTGCTGTATGTAAGTACTACTACCTCTCATCCTCCTGCTGTATGTAAGTACTACTACCTCTCATCCTCCTGCTGTATGTAAGTACTACTACCTCTCATCCTCCTGCTGTATGTAAGTACTACTACCTCTCATCCTCCTGCTGTATGTAAGTACTACTACCTCTCATCCTCCTGCTGTAAGTACTACTACCTCTCATCCTCCTGCTGTATGTAAGTACTACTACCTCTCATCCTCCTGCTGTAAGTACTACTACCTCTCATCCTCCTGCTGTATGTAAGTACTACTACCTCTCATCCTCCTGCTGTAAGTACTACTACCTCTCATCCTCCTGCTGTATGTAAGTACTACTACCTCTCATCCTCCTGCTGTATGTAAGTACTACTACCTCTCATCCTCCAGCTGTATGTAAGTACTACTACCTCTCATCCTCCAGCTGTATGTAAGTACTACTGACCCTCATCCTCCTGCTGTATGTAAGTACTACTACCTCTCATCCTCCAGCTGTATGTAAGTACTACTACCTCTCATCCTCCAGCTGTATGTAAGTACTACTAACCCTCATCCTCCTGCAGTATGTAAGTACTACTACCTCTCATCCTCCTGCTGTATGTAAGTACTACTACCTCTCATCCTCCAGCTGTATGTAAGTACTACTAACCCTCATCCTCCTGCAGTATGTAAGTACTACTACCCCTCATCCTCCTGCTGTATTTAAGTACTACTACCTCTCATCCTCCAGCTGTATGTAAGTACTACTACCTCTCATCCTCCAGCTGTATGTAAGTACTACTAACCCTCATCCTCCTGCAGTATGTAAGTACTACTACCTCTCATCCTCCTGCTGTATGTAAGTACTACTACCTCTCATCCTCCAGCTGTATGTAAGTACTACTACCTCTCATCCTCCTGCTGTATGTAAGTACTACTACCTCTCATCCTCCTGCTGTATGTAAGTACTACTACCTCTCATCCTCCTGCTGTATGTAAGTACTACTACCTCTCATCCTCCTGCTGTATGTAAGTACTACTATCCCTCACCCTGTAGGAGCCCCTGATTTCACTCACTGGGTTCTATTTGTGAGGAAGTTAAATATTTATCTGCCCACCTTCCTAATTATTTCTTTTTTGCACGTATTTTGAGTGCAATTACCTCATGATCACACCGAGGGTTTTGCAAAGTCAGTGTATACTTCATCTACATTTTGTCTGTCTTCAAACACATCTCAGAAATATTTTGCAATGGTCCAGCAGTTAGGAAAGACAGGAGCGACCTGTTGTGAGCCCATGTTGACCCTGGCTGTGCAACTGCAGCAATTTCATGTGATTGGTAAACTTGCTTCTTAAATCGCTTTCAAAAATCATAAAAATGTGGAATGTTAGGGCTATTTGTTTATAGTTTTTGCCATTTGTTTTACTACCACCTTTGTGGAGTGGGGCAGTATTAGTGTTTTTTAATGACTTCGGGATAACTTGTGTCTACACTTCTTCTCCATAGAATATTTAAGGCACATGATAAGGGTTTCTTGCAATTTTTGATGAATATCGAGTTTCACGAGTCTGGACCTCGGGTAGAGTGCACGGGCATCCAATCAATAGCTTCAAAATCAAGTGGGGTTAGAGTTATATCAGAAATTATTGATGTCTGCAGCATTTTGTGTCTCATGAAGACCTCATTTGTGTCGTCACTGAGCACTGAGTCGTACTGGCACTTAAGTATTTCACTCATTTATTTGTCATCGATGTATGTTCCATCTCCTCTAATCAAAGACCCGATACTAGATGTTATTTTTGACATGGCTTTTGCATATGAGAAGAGCAGACAAATATTCTCTACAGTTAAAGCACAGGAGCAAAGATCCATTTCACAGTGATACCCTAAGTTTTATGTTAATTATCGTGTGTATATGCGGCTCCATGTCTGTGTTTAGTCAGGTTACACAAGTCAACACTGTGGTTCCTCTGTCCTCTGGTCAACACTGTGTGGTTCCTCTGTCCTCTGGTCAACACTGTGTGGTTCCTCTGTCCTCTGGTCAACACTGTGTGGTTCCTCTGTCCTCTGGTCAACACTGTGTGGTTCCTCTGTCCTCTGGTCAACACTGTGTGGTTCCTCTGTCCTCTGGTCAACACTGTGTGGTTCCTCTGTCCTCTGGTCAACACTGTGTGGTTCCTCTGTCCTCTGGCTGCTGCTGCAGTTTTTGTGTGGTATTATGAAGGTATGTTGTGTGGTATTATGAAGGTATGTTGTGTGGTATTATGAAGGTATGTTGTGTGGTATTATGAAGGTATGTTGTGTGGTATTATGAAGGTATGTTGTAGTTCTACGGTCTTTATGCAACATATTACCTACATGTTGTGGGTGTTCAGTAGTTGTGTAAGAGACGTGAGGGGAAGTTTACGCCAGTAATCTCTGCCTGATTATCAAGTCATTCTTGTGATCTCATCAGTAGCTTCTTAAAGGGAACGTCACATTATCAAGTCATTCTTGTGATCTCATCAGTAGCTTCTTAAAGGGGACGTCACATTATCAAGTCATTCTTGTGATCTCATCAGTAGCTTCTTAAAGGGAACGTCACATTATCAAGTCATTCTTGTGATCTCATCAGTAGCTTCTTAAAGGGAACGTCACATTATCAAGTCATTCTTGTGATCTCATCAGTAGCTTCTTAAAGGGAACGTCACATTATCAAGTCATTCTTGTGATCTCATCAGTAGCTTCTTAAAGGGAACGTCACATTATCAAGTCATTCTTGTGATCTCATCAGTAGCTTCTTAAAGGGGACGTCACATTATCAAGTCATTCTTGTGATCTCATCAGTAGCTTCTTAAAGGGAACGTCACATTATCAAGTCATTCTTGTGATCTCATCAGTAGCTTCTTAAAGGGAACGTCACATTATCAAGTCATTCTTGTGATCTCATCAGTAGCTTCTTAAAGGGGACGTCACATTATCAAGTCATTCTTGTGATCTCATCAGTAGCTTCTTAAAGGGGACGTCACATTATCAAGTCATTCTTGTGATCTCATCAGTAGCTTCTTAAAGGGGACGTCACATTATCAAGTCATTCTTGTGATCTCATCAGTAGCTTCTTAAAGGGAACGTCACATTATCAAGTCATTCTTGTGATCTCATCAGTAGCTTCTTAAAGGGGACGTCACATTATCAAGTCATTCTTGTGATCTCATCAGTAGCTTCTTAAAGGGGACGTCACATTATCAAGTCATTCTTGTGATCTCATCAGTAGCTTCTTAAAGGGGACGTCACATTATCAAGTCATTCTTGTGATCTCATCAGTAGCTTCTTAAAGGGAACGTCACATTATCAAGTCATTCTTGTGATCTCATCAGTAGCTTCTTAAAGGGGACGTCACATTATCAAGTCATTCTTGTGATCTCATCAGTAGCTTCTTAAAGGGGACGTCACTTCCCCGGTTTTCTAATAATATGCTATTTTTCCACTATAATCTACCTTGTTTATAATTACTATCACATTTGCTTTGTCTGCTTTCGTAAGGTGAAGTCTGGGATCTTCCTTAATTCATGGTATAACTTAACAAATCTTTGAGGACAATTGTGTTGCAAAGATTTGTTAAGTTATACCATGAATTAAGGAAAGATCCTGGACTTCACCTTACGAAAGCAGACAAAGGAAATGGGATAATAATTATTAACAAGGAAGAGTATAGGGGGGAAATAAACATGATATTAGGAGACAGGGAGACTCCTGAGCCTCTTTTAAGGTATACCAGGGGGCGTAGTGTAGTGATTACGCTAAGCTGAGAAAGGTTAGGTAAGGTAGAATGTATTGGGACTAGAGCAAAGTAAGTGTAGAAAACTTGCGCCAGTGACCTCCCAGGTCCATCACACACTGCTGACAGATACAACTAACTGGGCTGTCATCTCCCAGTGAGGACACTGCTGTTTGCTGGCTTTGTTGCTTAGGAATTATTTTGTCATCACCTAATACTTACCGAATTACATTACTGCAATTATAAGTCAGCTCCACAAGTCAGTCAAAGTAAAAAATGTATTTCTACATGAGGCAGTGTTGTACAGAGATGGGTGATATTTGGCTGTGCTTGCAGAAAGCCCGTAGTTATGCACAGCATTTCTGGCAAAAGTCGAATATTTAAAGATCTTGGACCTCCTCATAAACATTTTTCTTTAGATACTCTCTCTCTCACACACACACACACACAATATATATATATATATATATATATATATATATATATATATATATATATATATATATATATATATATATATATATATATATATATATATATATATATATATATATTTTATTAACACATTGGCCGATTCCCACCAAGGCAGGGTGGCCCGAAGAAGAAAAACTTTCATCATTCACTCCATCACTGTCTTGCCAGAAGGGTGCTTTACACTACAGTTATAAAACTGCAACATTAACACCCCTCCTTCAGAGTGCAGGCACTGTACTTCCCACTTGCAGGACTCAAGTCCGGCCTGCCGGTTTCCCTGAATCCCTTCATAAATGTTACTTTGCTCACTCCAACAGCACGTCAAGTATTAAAAACAATTTGTCTCCATTCACTCCTATCAAATACGCTCACGCATGCCTGCTGGAAGTCCAAGCCCCTCGCACACAAAACCTCCTTTACCCCCTCCCTCCAACCTTTCCTAGGCCGACCCCTACCCCGCCTTCCCTCCACTACAGATTGATACACTCTTGAAGACATTCTGTTTCGTTTCATTCTCTCTACATGTCCGAACCACCTCAACAACCCTTCCTCAGCCCTCTGGACAACAGTTTTGGCAATCCTGCACCTCCTCCTAACTTCCAAACTTCACTTTTAATTTTCTTCATCTACAAACCCTACCAAATTCATCCACCAACCTCTGCAACTTCTCGTCAGAATCACCCAAGAGCACAGTGTCATCAGCAAAGAGCAACTGTGACAACTCCCACTTTATGTTTGATTCTTTATCTTTTAACTCCACACCTCTTGTCAAGACCCTCGCATTTACTTCTCTTACAACCCCATCTATAAATATATTAAACAACCACGGTGACATCACACATCCTTGTCTAAGGCCTACTTTTACTGGGAAATAATTTCCCTCTCTCCTACATACTCTAACTTGAGCCTCACTATCCTCGTAAAAACTCTTCACTGCTTTCAGCAACCTATCTCCTATGTGATGAATGGTTTTGAAAACCGACAAGTTGAAGAATTGAGACACTTATGCAACACATGGGAATCTTTATTGAAGAAACGTTTCGCCACAGTGGCTTCATCAGTCCAATACAAAGTAGAAATGGGTAAGGAGAGTAGAAGTTTTGAGGTAATCAGTCCCTCAACCTGGAAACGATGTGTTCAGTCCATCACTCATCTCACCGCAGTATATAAGCCACCTCTCTGGCCCTGTGCTGCACTTCCTACAAGAGTGATGGACTGAACACATCGTTTCCAGGTTGAGGGACTGATTACCTCAAAACTTCTACTCTCCTTACCCATTTCTACTTTGTATTGGACTGATGAAGCCACTGTGGCGAAACGTTTCTTCAATAAAGATTCCCATGTGTTGCATAAGTGTCTCAATTCTTCAACCTATCTCCTACACCATACATCTGCAACATCTGTCACATTGCCTCCCCCCCATCTATCCTGTCATACGCCTTTTCCAAATCCATAAATGCCACAAAAACCTCTTTAGCCTTATCTAAATGCTATTCACTTATATGTTTCACTGTAAACACTTGGTCTACACACCCCCTACCTTTCCTAAAACTTCCTTGTTCATCTGCTATCCTACTCTCCGTCTGTTCTTTCAATAATAACTCTACCATACACTTTACCAGGTATACTCAGCAGACTTATTCCCCTATAATTTTTGCACTCTCTTTTGTCCCCTTTGCGTTTATACAAAAGAACTATGCATGCTCTCTGCCAATCCCTAGGTACCTTACCCTCTTCCATACATTTATTAAATAATAGCACCAGCCACTCCAAAACTATATCCCCACCTGCTTTTAACATTTCTATCTTTATCCCATCAATCCCGGCTGCCTTACCCCCTTTCATTTTACCTACTGCCTCACATAAGAACATAAGAATGTAGGAACACTGCAGAAGGCCTACTGGCCCATACGAGGCAGGTCCTTATCAAAACGATCTCTACCTAAAGCCACCCAAGAAATAACTCCCGTACCCAAGTTGTGTAATGTCGTCTGCATAGGCTAGTGTGATGGAGTTGTGGTATACAGGTGTTGGAATGTCATTAGTGTATAAAATGTAGAGGGTAGGGGAGAGGACAGATCCCTGGGGTACTCCGGCTTTTAGTGTGAAGTAGTCAGAGTAACAGCCTTGGAATTTGATTCTCATGGTACGGCCGTCTAGGAAGTTGCAGAGGAGTTTACGAGTAGTGAGAGGCAGGTTGAAGTTAGTGCAGAGTTTGTACTTGAGCCCTTCGTGCCAGACAGTGTCAAAGTCCTTTTCAACGTCTTTTGCAACCAAGGCTGTCCTGTTTCTTTGTTTTGTGTTGATGTGGATGTAGTTGAGAATGATGTTAATGGCATCCTGTGTGGATCTGTGTGTTCTGAAGCCAAACTGGCCATCATAAAGTAGAGAATTGTGTTCCAGGTATCTGCGAAGGCGATGATTGATGAGTTTTTCAAAGAGTTTTCCTAAAGTTTCGAGGAGGCTGATAGGGCGATAGTTTCTAGGGTCAGAGTGGTCTTTATTGGGTTTAGGAAGGAGGATAGCAGTAGCAGCTTTGAAGAGGGAAGGGAAGTATCCAGAGGCAAGGGAGGCATTGAGGAGGTTTGTATAGGCAGTAATGATAGAGTCAGGAAGGTGTTTCAGGATAATATGGTTTAGGCCAGAAGCACCAGGAGCCTTGGGAGGAAGGTGTCTGAGGAGAGTTTTAATGTGAAAGGAGTGTCGAGTTCTTGGGAGGAGGTAAGAGAGTCTAGATGTATGTGGCTATCTGGTGTTGTTTCTTGTGTGTGTGCAGTGTTCCAGTGTTCTATGTTCTGAATGTGTTGAATAACGTTAGGGTGAGGTGGGTGAGCGTGGAAGATGTTCTCCCAGATGTGTTTGAAGATATTGGCAGCAGCCTGCGGGTCTGAGATGTGTGTGTTGTTGTGGGTGATGTGTTTGAATTTGTTGGTGGGAGTTGTGCCTCTGATTTTTTTGATAAAGTTCCAGAAGGCTTTAGTGTTTTTAATACGCTGCTTGTCTGCTTGTTGTATGAGTTGTAACCAGTGATTGTTGTGGTCTTGGTCTAGGCTGCGTAAAATATCGTTTCTAAGGTAAGTGAGATCTAATCGGACTTGATTAAATCTATGTGTGTTGTAGAGGAAGCGGTTGTGGTAGCAGATAATTAGTCTTCTTGTTCTGAGTGACGGTTTGAAGGAATAACGAGTGGTGTGAGTTTTCTTTGGTATTGCGATGTTGGTTGCTTGTGTAATGGTGTCCTGGATGAGATCAAGTTGAGTATCGATGTCAGAGATGGGTTTGTTGTTGTAATCATAGGTGAGGTTAATATTGTCTATGTGTTGTTTGAAAGCATCCCAGTCAGCGTTCTTGTAGGAGAAGGAAGGTGTGGTTGGAATGAGGATAGGGTTGGAGGAGATGTGTAAGATGACTGGGATGTGATCAGAGCCTGTAATAGGGTCAGGTGAAATGTAGTGTTGAAATAGAGAGCTGGCTCGGTTTGCCAGAATGATGTCTGGTTTGCCTTGGCCCGTGTGGTTGTAGAAGGTATTGAAGTCTGGGCCAAGATGAATTAGGTGTTTATGGTTTGTGAGGTTGAGTAATTGGAGACCAAGTTGGTTGTTACTTGCGTGATGAAAGGCGGTGTGTTTGGCATTCATGTCAGCTAGTAGGTATGTTGGTGTGTTGGTGTAGTTGAAGACTAAGGAAAGGTCGTGTATGTTGAGAATAGTGTTTGGGCGAGCATAGGTGGTGAAAAAGATAAAGGGACCGAGGTGGGTGTGTATTCTGACTGCAAGACAGTGTTTCATACTTCCCCCACACTCACAATTGGCTCTTCCTCACTCCTACAATATGTTATTTCTCCTTGTCCTATACATGAAATCACAGCTTCCCTATCTTCATCAACTTTTAACAATTCCTCAAAATATTCCCTCCATCTTCCCAATACCTCTAACTCTCCATTTAATAACTCTCCTCTCCTGTTTTTAACCGACAAATCCATTTGTTCTCTAGGCTTCCTTAACTTGTTAATCTCACTCCAAAACTTTTTATTTTCAACAAAATTTGTTGATAACATCTCACCCACTCTCTCATTTGCTCTCTTTTTACATTGCTTCACCACTCTCTTAACCTCTCTCTTTTTCTCCATATACTCTTCCCTCCTTACATCACTTCTACTTTGTAAAAACTTCTCATATGCTAACTTTTTCTCTCTTACTACTCTCTTTACATCATCATTCCAGCAATCGCTCCTCTTCCCTCCCGCACCCACTTTCCTGTAACCACAAACTTCTGCTGAACACTCTAACACTACATTTTTAAACCTACCCCATACCTCTTCGACCCCATTGCCTATGCTCTCATTAGCTCATCTATCCTCCAATAGCTGTTTATATCTTACCCTAACTGCCTCCTCTTTTAGTTTATAAACCTACACCTCTCTCTTCCCTGATGCTTCTATTCTCCTTGTATCCCATCTACCTTTTACTCTCAGTGTAGCTACAACTAAAAAGTGATCTGACATATCTGTGGCCCCTCTATAAACATGTACATCCTGAAGTCTACTCAACAGTCTTTTATCTACCAATACATAATCCAACAAACTACTGTCATTACGCTCTACATCATATCTTGTATACTTATTTATCCTCTTTTTCTTAAAATATGTATTACCTATAACTAAACCCTTTTCTATACAAAGTTCAATTAAAGGGCTCCCATTATCATTTACACTTGGCACCCCAAACTTACCTACCACACCCTCTCTAAATGTTTCTCCTACTTTAGCATTTAGGTCCCCTACCACAATTACTCTCTCACTTGGTTCAAATGCAGAGAATTCGTAGTATGGAAGTTAGGAGGAGGTGCGGGATTACCAAAACTGTTGTCCAGAGGGCTGAGGAAGGGTTGTTGAGGTGGTTTGGGCATGTAGAGAGAATGGAGCGAAACAGAATGACTTCAAGAGTGTGTCAGTCTGTAGTGGAAGGAAGGCGGGGTAGGGGTCGGCCTAGGAATGGTTGGAGGGAGGGGGTAAAGGAGGTTTTGTGTGCGAGGGGCTTGGACTTCCAGGAGGCATGCATGAGCGTGTTTGATAGGAGTGAATGGAGACAAATGGTTTTTAATACTTGACGTGCTGTTGGAGTGTGAGCAAAGTAACATTTATGAAGGGGTTCAGGGAAACCGGCAGGCCGGACTTGAGTCCTGGAGATGGGAAGTACAGTGCCTGCACTCTGAAGGAGGGGTGTTAATGTTGCAGTTTAAAAACTGTAGTGTAAAGCACCCTTCTGGCAAGACAGTGATGGAGTGAATGATGGTGAAAGTTTTTCTTTTTCGGGCCACCCTGCCTTGGTGGGAATCGGCCAGTGTGATAATAAAAAAATAATATAAAATATATTGATATTTTATATATATATATATATATATATATATATATATATATATATATATATATATATATATATATATATATATATATATATATATCAAGGCTCGTGCAAGAGCACAGGAATATTGAACTTTGCAGAAGCGTTGCAGGTTAGTATACATTGTTAGTTATTAAGGGAGTTTGTAGGAATTTTTTTTTTATTGTTGTTTTTCGTCAGATTTCTTTTCATTTCTGGTGCACAAGACGAAGTATTTACTCTATTTACTGTAAATAATTTTCAATAAGATATTATTCCACTTAATTAAGTAATAAAGGCGTAGTTAAGTGAAATAAGTCAACTTACTTCCAACATATTGGCCTGGAACGCCGGCCGCCCCCCCCCCCCCGTCTCGAAAAAAAAAAAATTCCGCGAAAATCGCGTTTGTTTCGATGTTTTCCTTACAAAACTGGTGTTCTAGCGCAGTTAGCCGCTACAAAATACAGTTTTCTCTTACTTAAGACCAAAGATTAAGACTTGGGCAGGACGGGAAGTGATTTTATATCGAATATTGCTGGTGGACACTCGCCATATTATGGCCTATTTTATTTTAATTATTAATATAACAAAGTTAGCTCAGACAAGAGTGGTAGAAAATATATTTTCTTTCTTTGTAACAAACAAATATATTAAAAAGGTCAGAATTTAAAAAAAAAATTTGGAGTGGATATTGATGAAAACTTAACTGAGGAAATGTAAAACAATGACTTCCTGTATATTATTAGTAATATTTTAGTAATATTTTTTAGGGGTTTGGGATATTGGCAGTTTGGAGGGATATGTTGTGTATCTTTATATGTGTATACTACTTCTAAACTGTTGTATTCTGAGCACCTCTGCAAAAACAGTGATAATGTGTGAGTGAGGTGAAAGTGTTGAATGATGATGAAAGTATTTTCTTTTTGGGGATTTTCTTTCTTTTTTGGGTCACCCTGCCTCGGTGGGAGACGGCCGACTTGTTGAAAACAAAAAAATTATGGTTTTAAAAATAATGATGCTACATCTGCAAAAGTCCCAATAACTTTCGAAAAAAAAATGAAAAAGAAATTATGATTGTTGTGTCTTAAAATTATTATTGTGTTCTAATATAGTTGTCTTCTAAAATTATTAGTGTTGTAATCTAATATTATTATTGTATTCTAAAATTATGATTGTACATCCAGTAGCCTACCAGAGCAACATCTTCAGCCATTTATAAAAGAATCACCGGGTAGTATTGTGTTAAGATGGGTTATCCCAGGGTCACTATACATATGCTGCTATGTATGATAATTCTATGTTACTGTATTTTTGTATACCTGAATAAACTTACTGTTCACACTGTGTAGGACAAACTGAGCAACACCCGGCGGGTGCGACGCTCCCAGCAGATGTTTGGTGACTATGACCTGGGATGTGCATGGATGGACTCTGCTGCCACACTCTACCAGGAGATCACCCGTAACCTACCTGACCTCCTCCAGGTAGGTCCTCTGTGTTGCTCTCACCTCACACTATTTTATGGTGTTGCTATACATCTATGCTGGACAAACATCTGTTGATAATTGAAATATGTTTTATAAATACACGAGTGTGCATTTAAATACAATGTTTGATGAAACACTGGTCAGGGGTGGAAGTGAACACACTTTAAGAAAATGAAGTAAACACCAAGAGGAGTACTCTATACTGAGGTCCTCTTCAGCAGACTGTCTGCTGAAGACCTCATAGGACTGATAAAAGCCCTGGTGGGCAAAACATTCTTCCAGTAAACTTACATAATGTTGAGAACATCTCTCTTTTACATATCGTCAGTATTATTTATCTTACTTGTAAAAGATAATCTCAGCTGAAGCATCAATTATTATATGGTACTCCTCTTACTTATGTTTAGTTTTGTGCAAGTGTGTTGTTGTCTTGTTCCATGAGTGTTTTGTCTTGTTCCATGACTGTTTTGTCTTGTTCCATGACTGTTTTGTCTTGTTCCATGACTGTTTTGTCTTGTTCCATGAGTGTTTTGTCTTGTTCCATGACTGTTTTGTCTTGTTCCATGACTGTTTTGTCTTGTTCCATGAGTGTTTTGTCTTGTTCCATGACTGTTTTGTCTTGTTCCATGACTGTTTTGTCTTGTTCCATGACTGTTTTGTCTTGTTCCATGACTGTTTTGTCTTGTTCCATGAGTGTTTTGTCTTGTTCCATGACTGTTTTGTCTTGTTCCATGACTGTTTTGTCTTGTTCCATGAGTGTTTTGTCTTGTTCCATGACTGTTTTGTCTTGTTCCATGACTGTTTTGTCTTGTTCCATGACTGTTTTGTCTTGTTCCATGACTGTTTTGTCTTGTTCCATGAGTGTTTTGTCTTGTTCCATGACTGTTTTGTCTTGTTCCATGACTGTTTTGTCTTGTTCCATGAGTGTTTTGTCTTGTTCCATGACTGTTTTGTCTTGTTCCATGACTGTTTTGTCTTGTTCCATGACTGTTTTGTCTTGTTCCATGACTGTTTTGTCTTGTTCCATGACTGTTTTGTCTTGTTCCATGACTGTTTTGTCTTGTTCCATGACTGTTTTGTCTTGTTCCATGACTGTTTTGTCTTGTTACATGAGTGTGTTTGCTTGTAGCGTGAGTGTGCTTGCTTGTGTCATGAGTGTGTTTGCTTGTACCATAAGTGTGTTTGCTTGTACCATAAGTGTGTTTGCTTGTACCATAAGTGTGTTTACTTGTAGCATGAGTGTGTTAGCTTGTACCATGAGTGTGTTTGCTTGTACCATGAGTGTGTTTGCTTGTACCATAAGTGTGTTTGCTTGTACCATGAGTGTGTTTGTATTATGAGTGTATCTGTTTATTTCTTCAGAGTGTTCTGATGTAACAAGAATGTGTGCACTTCATTGTATGTGTTACTGGTTGAGTGTATGTGTTACTGGTTGAGTGTATATGTTACTGGTTGAGTGTATGTGTTACTAGTTGAGTGTATGTGTTACTGGTTGAGTGTATATGTTACTGGTTGAGTGTATGTGTTACTAGTTGAGTGTATGTGTTACTGGTTGAGTGTATGTGTTACTGGTTGAGTGTATGTGTTATTGGTTGAGTGTATGTGTTACTGGTTGAGTGTATGTGTTACTGGTTGAGTGTATGTGTTACTGGTTGAGTGTATGTGTTACTGGTTGAGTGTATGTGTTATTGGTTGAGTGTATGTGTTACTGGTTGAGTGTATGTGTTACTGGTTGAGTGTATGTGTTACTGGTTGAGTGTATGTGTTATTGGTTGAGTGTATGTGTTATTGGTTGAGTGTATGTGTTACTGGTTGAGTGTATGTGTTACTGGTTGAGTGTATGTGTTATTGGTTGAGTGTATGTGTTATTGGTAGAGTGTATGTGTTACTGGTTGAGTGTATGTGTTACTGGTTGAGTGTATGTGTTACTGGTTGAGTGTATGTGTTACTGGTTGAGTGTATGTGTTACTGGTTGAGTGTATGTGTTACTGGTTGAGTGTATGTGTTACTGGTTGAGTGTATGTGTTACTGGTTGAGTGTATGTGTTACTGGTTGAGTGTATGTGTTATTGGTTGAGTGTATGTGTCACTGGTTGAGTGTATGTGTTACTGGTTGAGTGTATGTGTTACTGGTTGAGTGTATGTGTTACTGGTTGAGTGTATGTGTTACTGGTTGAGTGTATGTGTTACTGGTTGAGTGTATGTGTTACTGGTTGAATGTATGTGTTACTGGTTGAGTGTATGTGTTACTGGTTGAGTGTATGTGTTACTGGTTGAGTGCATGTGTTACTGGTTGAGTGTATGTGTTACTGGTTGAGTGCATGTGTTACTGGTTGAGTGCATGTGTTACTGGTTGAGTGTATGTGTTACTGGTTGAGTGTATGTGTTACTGGTTGAGTGCATGTGTTACTGGTTGAGTGTATGTGTTACTGGTTGAGTGTATGTGTTACTGGTTGAGTGTATGTGTTACTGGTTGAGTTTATGTGTTACTGGTTGAGTGCATGTGTTACTGGTTGAGTGTATGTGTTACTGGTTGAGTGTATGTGTTACTGGTTGAGTGTATGTGTTACTGGTTGAGTGTATGTGTTACTGGTTGAGTGTATGTGTTACTGGTTGAGTGTATGTGTTACTGGTTGAGTGTATGTGTTACTGGTTGAGTGTATGTGTTATTGGTTGAGTGTATGTGTTACTGGTTGAGTGTATGTGTTACTGGTTGAGTGTATGTGTTACTGGTTGAGTGTATGTGTTATTGGTAGAGTGTATGTGTTACTGGTTGAGTGTATGTGTTACTGGTTGAGTGTATGTGTTACTGGTTGAGTGTATGTGTTACTGGTTGAGTGTATGTGTTACTGGTTGAGTGTATGTGTTACTGGTTGAGTGTATGTGTTACTGGTTGAGTGTATGTGTTACTGGTTGAGTGCATGTGTTACTGGTTGAGTGTATGTGTTACTGGTTGAGTGTATGTGTTACTGGTTGAGTGTATGTGTTACTGGTTGAGTGTATGTGTTATTGGTTGAGTGTATGTGTTACTGGTTGAGTGTATGTGTTACTGGTTGAGTGTATGTGTTACTGGTTGAGTGTATGTGTTATTGGTTGAGTGTATGTGTTACTGGTTGAGTGTATGTGTTACTGGTTGAGTGTATGTGTTACTGGCTGAGTGTATGTGTTACTGGTTGAGTGTATGTGTTATTGGTTGAGTGTATGTGTTACTGGTTGAGTGTATGTGTTACTGGTTGAGTGTATGTGTTACTGGTTGAGTATATGTGTTATTGGTTGAGTGTATGTGTTACTGGTTGAGTGTATGTGTTACTGGTTGAGTGTATGTGTTACTGGTTGAGTGTATGTGTTACTGGTTGAGTGTATGTGTTACTGGTTGAGTGTATGTGTTACTGGTTGAGTGTATGTGTTACTGGTTGAGTGTATGTGTTACTGGTTGAGTGTATGTGTTACTGGTTGAGTGTATGTGTTACTGGTTGAGTGTATGTGTTACTGGTTGAGCGTATGTGTTACTGGTTGAGCGTATGTGTTACTGGTTGAGCGTATGTGTTACTGGTTGAGCGTATGTGTTACTGGTTGAGCGTATGTGTTACTGGTTGAGTGTATGTGTTACTGGTTGAGTGTATGTGTTACTGGTTGAGCGTATGTGTTACTGGTTGAGTGTATGTGTTACTGGTTGAGTGTATGTGTTACTGGTTGAGTGTATGTGTTACTGGTTGAGCGTATGTGTTACTGGTTGAGCGTATGTGTTACTGGTTGAGTGTATGTGTCACTGGTTGAGTGTATGTGTTACTGGTTGAGTGTATGTGTTACTGGGTAAGTGTATGTGTTACTGGTTGAGTGTGTGTTACTGGTTCAGTGTATGTGTTACTAGTTGAGTGTATGTGTTACTGGTTGAGCGTATGTGTTACTGGCTAAGTGTATGTGTTACTGGTTGAGTGTGTGTTACTGGTTCAGTGTATGTGTTACTAGTTGAGTGTATGTGTTACTGGTTGAGCGTATGTGTTACTGGGTAAGTGTATGTGTTACTAGTTGAGTGTATGTGTTACTGGTTGAGTGTATGTGTTACTAGTTGAGTGTATGTGTTGCTGGTTGAGTGTACGTGTTACTAGTTGAGTGTATGTGTTACTGGTTGAGTGTATGTGTTACTGGTTCAGGGTATGTGTTATTAGTTGAGTGTATGTGTTACTAGTTGAGTGTGTGTTACTGGTTGAGTGTATGTTACTAGTTGAGTGTATGTGTTACTGGTTGAATGTATGTGTTACTGGTTGAGTGTATGTATTACTGGTTGAGTGTATGTGTTACTTGTTGAGTGTATGTGTTACTGGTTGAGCGTATGTGTTACTGGGTAAGTGTATGTGTTACTAGTTGAGTGTATGTGTTACTAGTTGAGTGTATGTGTTACTGGTTGAGTGTATGTGTTACTAGTTGAGTGTATTTGTTACTGGTTGAATGTATGTGTTACTGGTTGAGTGTATGTGTTACTAGTTGAGTGTATGTGTTACTGGTTGTGTGTATGTGTTACTGGTTGAGTGTATGTGTTACTAGTTGAGTGTATGTGTTACTGGTTGAGTGTATGTGTTACTGGTTCAGGGTATGTGTTACTAGTTGAGTGTATGTGTTACTAGTTGAGTGTATGTGTTACTGGTTGAGTGTGTGTGTGTTGTTGGTTGAATGTGTGTGTTACTGGTTGAATGTATGTGTTACGGGTTGAGTGTATGTGTTACTGGTTGAATGTATGTGTTACTGGTTGAGTGTATGTGTTACTGGTTGAGTGTATGTGTTACTGGTTGAGTGATGTGTTACTAGTTGAGTGTATGTGTTACTGGTTCAGTGTATGTGTTACTAGTTGAGTGTATGTGTTACTAGTTGAGTGTATGTGTTACTGGTTCACTGTATGTGTTATTGGGTCACTGTATGTGTTACTGGTTCACTGTATGTGTTACTGGTTCACTGTATGTGTTACTGGTTCACTGTATGTGTTACTGGTTCACTGTATGTGTTACTGGTTCACTGTATGTGTTACTGGTTCACTGTATGTGTTACTGGTTCACTGTATGTGTTACTGGTTCACTGTTTGTGTTACTGGTTCACTGTATGTGTTACTGGTTCAGTGTATGTGTTACTGGTTCATTGTCTGTGTTACTGGTTCACTGCATGTGTTACTGGCTCAGTGTATGTGTTACTGGTTCACTGTATGTGTTACTGGTTCACTGTATGTGTTACTGGCTCAGTGTATGTGTTACTGGTTCAGTGTATGTGTTACTGGTTCACTGTATGTGTTACTGGTTCACTGTATGTGTTACTGGTTCAGTGTATGTGTTACTGGTTCAGTGTATGTGTTACTGGTTCAGTGTATGTGTTACTGGTTCAGTGTATGTGTTACTGGTTCAGTGTATGTGTTACTGGTTCAGTGTATGTGTTACTGGTTCTGTGTATGTGCTACTGGTTCAGTGTATGTGTTACTGGTTCACTGTATGTGTTACTGGTTCACTGTATGTGTTACTGGTTCACTGTTTGTGTTACTGGTTCACTGTATGTGTTACTGGTTCAGTGTATGTGTTACTGGTTCATTGTCTGTGTTACTGGCTCAGTGTATGTGTTACTGGTTCACTGTATGTGTTACTGGTTCACTGTATGTGTTACTGGCTCAGTGTATGTGTTACTGGTTCAGTGTAGGTGTTACTGGTTCACTGTATGTGTTACTGGTTCATTGTATGTGTTACTGGTTCAGTGTATGTGTTACTGGTTCAGTGTATGTGCTACTGGTTCAGTGTATGTGTTACTGGCTCAGTGTATGTGTTACTGGTTCAGTGTATGTGTTACTGGTTCAGTGTATGTGTTACTGGTTCTGTGTATGTGCTACTGGTTCACTGTATGTGTTACTGGTTCTGTGTATGTGTTACTGGTTCAGTGTATGTGTTACTGGTTCACTGTATGTGTTACTGGTTCACTGTATGTGTTACTGGTTCAGTGTATGTGTTACTGGTTCACTGTATGTGTTACTGGTTCAGTGTATGTGTTACTGGTTCACTGTATGTGTTACTGGTTCACTGTATGTGTTACTGGTTCAGTGTATGTGTTACTGGTTCACTGTATGTGTTACTGGTTCACTGTATGCATTACTGGTTCAGTGTATGTGTTACTGGTTCACTGTATGTGTTACTGGTTCACTGTATGCATTACTGGTTCAGTGTATGTGTTACTGGTTCACTGTATGTGTTACTGGCTCAGTGTATGTGTTACTGGTTCACTGTATGCATTACTGGCTCAGTGTATGTGTTACTGGTTCAGTGTATGTGTTACTGGCTCAGTGTATGTGTTACTGGTTCAGTGTATGTGTTACTGGTTCAGTGTATGTGTTGCTGGTTCAGTGTATGTGTTACTAGTTGAGTGTATGTGTTACTGGTTCAATGTATGTGTTACTGGTTCAGTGTATGTGTTACTAGTTGAGTGTATGTGTTATTGGCTCACTGTATGTGTTACTAGTTGAGTGTATGTGTTACTGGCTCACTGTATGTGTTACTAGTTGAGTGTATGTGTTACTGGTTCACTGTATATGTTACTGGTTCACTGTATGTGTTACTGGTTCACTGTATGTGTTACTGGTTCAGTGTATGTGTTACTAGTTGAGTGTATGTGTTATTGGCTCACTGTATGTGTTACTAGTTGAGTGTATGTGTTACTGGCTCACTGTATGTGTTACTGGTTCACTGTATATGTTACTGGTTCACTGTATGTGTTACTGGTTCACTGTATGTGTTACTGGTTCAGTGTATGTGTTACTAGTTGAGTGTATGTGTTATTGGCTCACTGTATGTGTTACTAGTTGAGTGTATGTGTTACTGGCTCACTGTATGTGTTACTGGTTCACTGTATATGTTACTGGTTCACTGTATGTGTTACTGGTTCACTGTATGTGTTACTGGTTCAGTGTATGTGTTACTAGTTGAGTGTATGTGTTATTGGCTCACTGTATGTGTTACTAGTTGAGTGTATGTGTTACTGGCTCACTGTATATGTTACTGGTTCACTCTATGTGTTACTGGTTCACTGTATGTGTTACTGGTTCACTGTATGTGCTGTACAATGAATGTGTTCGCTTGTACAATTGTGTTCACTTATACCACGAGTGTGTTCACTTGTACCGTATGCTCACTTGTACCATGAGTGTGTTCACTTGTACCAAGAGTGTCTTCGCTTGTTCCACGAATGTAAATGGCTGGATGTGAGCAGGACCTGCCTAGCATGAGCTGGTAGGCTTTCTGGAACACTCCTTCATTGTTACAAACTTATGACTAAAAGGCACAGTACCGTGACTGGAACAATACAATAACCCGCACATAGGAGAGAGGAGCTGACGACGACGTTCGATCCGACTAGGACCATTTACAAAGTCACACTAACAGAAAGAGGAAGCAGTGTATATGGGCCAGCAGAGAGAGATGGGACGAGAGAGGTAGTAGGAAAGGAAGTAGAGAGGTAGTGGTAGTAGTAGTAATAGAAGTAGTGGAGTCAGTCAAAGACCAAGTAAGAGGGGCACTGCAGGACAGCTTGGGGCAACAAAGGGTAGGAACAAAAACACAGGGGAGGGGAATAAAAAATAACCAAACACCCAAAGCAGAAAAAAAGAAAACCCAAAGAAGAGGGAAAAAGGAAAGGGGAAGAGGGAGAAGGAGAAAAAAGGAATCAGGTTAAGTCATGGGTGTTCTGAAGTTTGAAACATTTCACAATGTAATGGGTAAGGAAGGCATCTACAGAGACAAAGCCAGGACTAAGATGGTCCAATTCGGACCGAAACGTCGTCGTAAGCTCCTCTCTCCGACGTGCGGGATATTTGTGTACTAACTCATATTAAGCCGAGTTTTATGTGAAATTCTGAGTGAGTGCTGTGTACCTCAGGTGAGCAAGACACACATCATCACCAGCAAAGTGAGCTCCAGCACCCAGTGTATTGCTCTTCTTCTCCTGGCTGAAGGAAAAGGTGAGTCACACTTCACGAGGTAAACCACCACGACTTAAACCTTGCTTAGGCCAGCAACCCTTATAATAATAATAATAATAATAATAATAATAATAATAATAATAATAAAAACAATAATCATAATAAAACAATAATAATAATAATAAAAACAATAATCATAATAATAATAATAAAAACAATAATCATAATAATAATAAAATAATAATAATAATAATAATAATAAAACAATAATAATAATAATAATAATAATAATAAATAATAATAATAATAAACACAATAATCATAGTAATAAATTAATAATAATGATAACAATGATAATCTTTAATTTACAAGTACACGTACAACTTACATAGCTGACATCAGTGACACACTATAATGAAAGTCACTCGTCATGCAGAGCTTTTCGGTCAAATTATTTACAGCGAGCGGTTCGTAGGGGTCTAGAACGTACTCTTGCAGTGTTAGTTTTCTGTGTTATTCAAGGTTTTTATATTTAGCTTAATATTACACTGTTTATACTATGGGATAATTAACTATTTTCATGCTTAAAAATCTTAAAACAATATTTACATACAGTTCGTAAGGGTCTGAAACAGGTTAATCGTATTAACATTCACTCCAATGGGGAAATTAGGCTCGGGTCACGAAGCACCTGGTCCATCAGCAGTGTGTTGAAGGAGTTGAAGCACCTGGTCCATCAGCAGTGTGTTGAAGGAGTTGAAGCACCTGGTCCATCAGCAGTGTGTTGAAGGAGTTGAAGCACCTGGTCCATCACCAGAGTTTTGAAGGAGCTGAAGCACCTGGTCCATCACCAGAGTTTTGAAGGAGCTGAATCACCTAGTTCATCAGGATGTTAAAGGACCTGAAGCACCTGGTCCATCACCAGAGTGTTGAAGGTGCTGAAGCACCTGGTTCATCACCAGGGTGTTGAGCTGAAGCACCTGGTTAATCAGCAGGTTGAAGTAGATGAAGTACCTGGTCCATCACCAGGGTGTTAAAGGTGCTGAAGCATCTGGTCCATCACCAGAGTATTGAAGTAGCTGAAGCACCTGGTCCATCATCAGAGTTTTGAAGGAGCTGAAGCACCTGGTCCATTACCAGGGTGAAGATTGAGACACTTATGCAGCATATGAGAATCTTTATTCAGGAAACGTTTCGCCACACAGTGGCTTCATCAGTCCAATACAAAGAGGACTGATTGTATTGGACTGATGAAGCCACTGTGTGGCGAAACGTTTCCTGAATAAAGATTCTCATATGCTGCATAAGTGTCTCAATCTTCAACTTGTCGGTTTTTCAAACCATTCATCACATTACCAGGGTGTTGAAGGAGCTGAAGCACCTGGTCCATCAGAAGGGTGTTGAAGGAGCTGAAGGACCTGGTACATCACCAGAGTATTGAAGGAACTGAAGCACCTGGTACATCAACGGGGTGTTGAAGGAGGTGAAGCACCTGGTTTATCACCAGGGTGTTGAGATGAAGCACCTGGTACATCACCAGAGTATTGAAGGAGCTGAAGCACCTGGTCCATCACCAGAATATTGAAGGAGTTGAAGCACCTGATCCATCACCAGAATATTGAAGGAGTTGAAGCACCTGGTCCATCACCAGGGTGTTGAAGAAACTGAAGCATCTGGTCCATCACCAGGATGTTGAAGGAACTGAAGCACCTGGTCCATCACCAGGATGTTAAAGGAACTGAAGCACCTGGTCCATCAACGGGGTGTTGAAGGAGGTGAAGCACCTGGTTTATCACCAGGGTGTTGAGTTGAAGCACCTGGTGCATCACCAGGGTGTTGAAGGAGCTGAATTAGCTGGTCCATCACCAGGGTGTTGAAGAAACTGAAGCATCTGGTCCATCAGGGTGTTGAAAGAGCTGAAACACCTGTCCATCACCAGGGTGTTGAAGGAATTGAAGCACCTGGTCCATCACCAGGGTGTTGGAGCTGAAGAACCTGGTCCATCACCAGAGTATTGAAGGAACTGAAGCACCTGGTTCATCAGTAAGGTGTTCAAGGAGCCGGGGTCCATGTCACAACTGAACTGACCTCCCGACAACTTCACGGCCGTTGGCATCTACGGTTGTCGAAGTTGGTCCACAATAAATTGCTTTCTGTTAAACCACGTATGGTCTCTGGCCATCTTACCACTGTTGATGTGTTCAGAAAACTGTACTCTCCCACCTACATATCGGCCATACACTTCTCGCCTAGATCTCATGAGAAAAATGTCTCGCACTGCTATGCAAGAATTGTTATATTGCATTATCAGTTCACCATATCTTAAGTGATTATTCAGTGTATCAGTGGGCGCCTAGAATTAACTTTCGACGTTTCCACTGCCTAAACACACAACTGACCTCACAGAAAGTCCCATCTTGGGTGTAGATTTTGACTTTTTAGCAGAAACTGTCTTATTATATCAACTTAGATTTTATTTTACTTTTTGGATTCTCTACCCTCACTAACCCTTACCTATGCACAATCTTCCCTCTCCCTCCTTCCCTACTCACTTCCATTTATATATCCGTTAATACATTCCTCCCTGCAACACTGTATGAACCTTCCGGTTTAGCGCTTAGTTTTATTATTATTATTATCCTGCAGAAACTAAATTATAATGGTGTTTCTATCTAGTGACGTCTTGGTGGCAGTAGAGACAATTGTGACTATGCTAAGTTTCCTGTAACAGAAGACTTGGAGATTATTTTTGGAAATGAGTTCTTGAGAGTCTTCAGCTTCCTCTTCTGTGGTATCTGATCTGACGGTGGTATCTGATCTGACTGTGGTATCTGATCTGACGGTGGTGTCTGAGGTGACGGTGGTATCTGAGCTGACGGTGGTATCTGATCTGACGGTGGTGTCTGAGGTGACGGTGGTATCTGAGCTGACGGTGGTATCTGATCTGACTGTGGTATCTGATCTGACGGTGGTATCTGATCTGACGGTGGTATCTGATCTGACGGTGGTATCTGAGGTGACGGTGGTATCTGATCTGACAGTGGTATCTGATCTGACGGTGGTATCTGATCTGACGGTGGTATCTGATCTGACGGTAGTATCTGAGCTGACGGTGGTATCTGATCTGACGGTGGTATCTGATCTGACGGTGGTATCTGATCTGACGGTGGTATCTGATCTGACGGTAGTATCTGAGCTGACGGTGGTATCTGATCTGACTGTGGTATCTGATCTGACGGTGGTATCTGAGGTGACGGTGGTATCTGATCTGACGGTGGTATCTGATCTGACGGTGGTATCTGAGGTGATGGTGGTATCTGATCTGACTGTGGTATCTGATCTGACGGTGGTATCTGAGGTGACGGTGGTATCTGATCTGACGGTGGTATCTGATCTGACGGTGGTATCTGATCTGACGGTGGTATCTGATCTGACGGTAGTATCTGAGCTGACGGTGGTATCTGATCTGACGGTGGTATCTGATCTGACGGTGGTATCTGATCTGACGGTGGTATCTGATCTGACGGTAGTATCTGAGCTGACGGTGGTATCTGATCTGACTGTGGTATCTGATCTGACGGTGGTATCTGAGGTGACGGTGGTATCTGATCTGACGGTGGTATCTGATCTGACGGTGGTATCTGAGGTGACGGTGGTATCTGATCTGACTGTGGTATCTGATCTGACGGTGGTATCTGAGGTGACGGTGGTATCTGATCTGACGGTGGTATCTGATCTGACGGTGGTATCTGATCTGACGGTGGTATCTGATCTGACGGTAGTATCTGAGCTGACGGTGGTATCTGATCTGACGGTGGTATCTGATCTGACGGTGGTATCTGAGGTGACGGTGGTATCTGATTTGACGGTGGTATCTGATCTGACGGTGGTATCTGATCTGACGGTGGTATCTGATCTGACGGTAGTATCTGAGCTGACGGTGGTATCTGATCTGACTGTGGTATCTGATCTGACGGTGGTATCTGAGGTGACGGTGGTATCTGATCTGACGGTGGTATCTGATCTGACGGTGGTATCTGAGGTGACGGTGGTATCTGATCTGACTGTGGTATCTGATCTGACGGTGGTATCTGAGGTGACGGTGGTATCTGATCTGACGGTGGTATCTGATCTGACGGTGGTATCTGATCTGACGGTAGTATCTGAGCTGACGGTGGTATCTGATCTGACGGTGGTATCTGATCTGACTGTGGTATCTGATCTGACGGTGGTATCTGATCTGACGGTGGTATCTGATCTGACGGTGGTATCTGATCTGACGGTGGTATCTGATCTGACGGTAGTATCTGAGCTGACGGTGGTATCTGAGCTGACGGTGGTATCTGAGTTGACGGTGGTATCTGAGCAGACGGTGGTATCTGAGCTGACGGTGGTATCTGAGCTGACGGTGGTATCTGAGCTGACGGTGGTATCTGATCTGACGGTGGTATCTGAGCTGACGGTGGTATCTGAGCTGACGGTGGTATCTGATCTGACGGTGGTATCTGATCTGACGGTGGTATCTGAGCTGACGGTGGTATCTGAGCTGACGGTGGTATCTGATCTGACGGTGGTATCTGATCTGACGGTGGTATCTGAGCTGACGGTGGTATCTGAGCTGACGGTGGTATCTGAGCTGACGGTGGTATCTGATCTGACGGTGGTATCTGAGCTGACGGTGGTATCTGAGCTGACGGTGGTATCTGATCTGACGGTGGTATCTGATCTGACGGTAGTATCTGAGCTGACGGTGGTATCTGAGCTGACGGTGGTATCTGAGTTGACGGTGGTATCTGAGCAGACGGTGGTATCTGAGCTGACGGTGGTATCTGAGCTGACGGTGGTATCTGAGCTGACGGTGGTATCTGAGCTGACGGTGGTATCTGAGCTGACGGTGGTATCTGATCTGATGGTGGTATCTGAGCTGACGGTGGTATCTGAGCTGACGGTGGTATCTGAGCTGACGGTGGTATGGTTATTCCGTATGTGTGAAGACTTACTCACCCCTGTAAGATCTTATGTTAGTATTACCAAGGCTGGCTCCTCCTTAGGAAAATATATAATAGAGAAAATAACAATGACATACAAATATAAACACTTTGTAAGAATTAAAAATGTAAAACACGTAAACATGAGCTTTTATCCTATTTGAAAGAAAAATGAAATATAAAAATGATAATTGAAATCAATGCTAATATGTACAGTTGGAATTGTATATCATGTCGATGTTGTTGACACAGCGCATTGTAGAAATTGTAGCCATTGCTGATGATGTAGGGGGATCACAGCTGGTAAGTTATGCCCCACGACTATTCAGTAACAGTATGTCTAGCTTTGAATGATCCATCAAGATGATAGGAATGCAGGTCTTTCACCACTGCAGGGATGAGGGGTAGCTGCCTGGGTGTAGCTACAATGAAGGTAAGTAGATCGTGGGTGACGTCTCATAACTTGGTTTGGTCCTCTCCTTCAAACTTTCTCTGTAGTCGCCTGATGACCCTAGCTGGCAGTCCATGCTAGGAAGAGACAAAAGTTAACCACTGCTTGATAAATCACTCTCCATGATAAGTGTAAAGCATTTAAAAGAATGATGAGGATTTAAAGGCAAGATTTTTAAACATGAAAGTCAAGGCAGGATGAACTAAGTCTCAAAATTAGGTGAAAGTGAAGGTTTTAACCAATATGTCCATGAAAACAGGATTATCCATTTGGTCGGAGTCCTACACGTCACCTTTCAGTGTGGAGAAAGGGGATGGGGGATAGCGGGAGCTAGACACTGACCCTGCCTTAACAAGCAGACTGCCAATCAAACTATCGTCACCATATATTCGCTCGCTACTCCTATCTGTTGAACTTTTCCCTCACGGTATGCGACACCTTATGAAATTTCGAGGGTGGTGCTGATTGGTAGAAGTTTACGAATGTTTTGTTGGTTTCCTCCTAAAGCGTAAACTGTTTTAGAAGGTTTAACTTTGTTGAGTTTACCTTAGAGGGCTGAGACATCAAGTGATCTTGGTATAATTACCAATATGTCGTCCACATAGTGAAGGTCAGTGAAGGAGCTCTGGATGATGGAGACTTTCATCTTCAAAATCTTCCTTATCAAGGTTCACAAAGGTCTATTAGAAAAGGTCTGTTAAAGGATAAAAAATAAAACTGACATAGTTCAGTGAGGTCTATTAAGCCGTGGGCAGCGATAGGTAAACCAAGGGAGTGTTCAATTTTCCAACATAGGTATTCCTCGCCTAGCTGCCAGTAAGGGTGGATGCAGGGTGAGCGGCAAGTGACCCCTGGTGTCTGGTTGCTGAAGTTTTGTTTTCTTCAAAATGGCGGAATACCGGAGGAGAGTAAACACCGTCTGTTTGGAATTGTTAAAAGGTGCGGTACATCCGAGCAAAGCTGAAGTCATTCTACCTCTCGTAATCAGAGATACTTATGGGATCTCTAGCGAGGATTCGTACGGGATATCCCTGAATGGTACCGCAAGAATCTTTGTGAAATTTGTGTCGCCTGATATCTACGAGAAGGTTGTGGATACGTATCAAGAACGGCGCATCGTCGTCAACGCTAGCCTGGAGGTGTGCCTATGTGACATATCGGCCCATTATACATGGATTCGCCTTCGGGGCGATGGTACCAAGGATTTTACCCTGGTATGTTAGAGGGGTCATTTACCCTGAAAATGACTGAGGCATCCTATACCCTCTTATGTGACGGTGGCGTTCAGGACGCAAATTTACGTCACCTACCCAGGGCAGGTACGGACGTGCCGCCTATGCGGTGGCCCTGGACATATGGCCGTGGCATGCGAGCAACGGAGGGAGCGGCAGCGGACAGAACAACCTGAGGCTGCATCTAGTGTCGTGATGGAAGAGTGCGTGCAATCCCCAAGGGATGCCATATCGGTAGTGGATAACGTTCTGTAGGTTCTACCTGAAAATGAGAAGTGGAGCGAAGTGGTGGAGGCATCGGAGGAGATCGTCTCGACGTTGCCACCGGCATCAGAGGACGACAAAGTTGGTGGTGTCGAGGGTGCGTCACCTCTGGTGGAAGAGGTGGTGAGCCCACCATTAGTGTTGCCCAGTTTTGAGGACATTAAAGGGATCCTCGATAGCCCATCACCGATGGATTTACTGACTACAACAGTGACTTCGCCTGTGGTGGAGACTGTTCTTGTGTGTCATGTGGGTGCAGAGGGAAGGCGTGTGCCCCATAAGTCAGTGGTGGAAGCGGATGTAGAGGTGCACAAGGAAGATGGTGATGGGAACATGGATTACGAGGGGGCTTCCCGTAGGAGGCCCAGTGCACCCGTGAAGGACGATGTATTGACTCCGGGACAACGGTCATGCAAAATGGATTGGGCAGATGTGGTCAAAGGTGACAAGGGGGCTCCCTTGGGAAAATTAGGTGGGAGCGGTGGAAAGTCAGCTAGGAGCACTAGTGGAAAGTCCAGGTCGGGTTTGACAGCAACAGGGAAGCGAAATGATAAAACCCAGCCGTTGTCTTCAAGTGCAATACGATAAATGTTAACAGCCTCCGTACAGAGGTCAAGAGGCGATGGGTGGAGGTCTCACTACGACGTTTGGATGTTGCTGTATATTACAATCCAGGAGTCCCAAAGGCCTGTTATCCTGGGTGTAAAGGGAGCAAAATAAACACAGCAGAAAACTTTTGACTTATATTATCCTTCACCAATTTAGAACAGAAGTATGTACACTATATACACTATGTACAGCAATAGGTATTAGTGCACTCCACGGTAAGCAAGGCAGAATAGAAGCCACTAGAGAGCAGACCGTGCTTCAACCAGCTCTAGAATGGGAATGACAAGGGCAGACAGGAGAGTGGTACCCACATAACCTCTGCGATTGCCAAAACCATCTTCTCATTGGCTGGAACCTGGGTACTGGTTGAACGATGGGGCCCCATCGTCAACCCTCAGTCCCCTGGTTCGCTGGTTGGTGGAGATAGCCTTTAAATGAGGGTGTGTACATGCGCCGAATATAGGTTACATACTCTTTGCATGCCACACTGTATTCTTTATACAAGAGCACAGTTTTAGGTGTGGCAGTGAGTTGCGTGCACTCACCTAATTGTACTAACCTAATTGTGGTTGCAGGGGTCGAGACTCAGCTCCTGGCCCCGCCTCTTCACCGACCGCTAGTAGGTCCTCTCTCCCCCTGCTCCATGAGCTTTATCATACCTCGTCTTAAAACTATGTATAGTTCCTGCCTCCACTGCATCGCTTGCCAGACTATTCCACTTCCTAACTACTCTATGAATGAAGAAATACTTCCTAACATCCCTTTGACTCATCTTAGTCTTCAACTTCCATATCCCATTTCTGGAACATCCTGTCTCTGTCCACCTTGTCTATTCCACACAGTATTTTGTATGTCGTTATCATGTTTCCCCTGACCCTCCTGTCCTCCAGTGTTGTCAGACTGATTTCCCTTAACCTTTCTTCATAGGACATTCCCCTTAGCTCTGGAACTAGCCTTGTTGCAAACCTTTGCTCTTTCTCTAATTTCTTGGCGTGTTTGACCAGGTGTGGGTTCCAAACTGGTGCTGCGTACTCCAGTATGGGCCTGACGTACACAGTGTATAAAGTCTTGAACGATTCCTTGCTGAGGTACCGAACGATATTCTCAGGTTTGCCAAGCGCCCATATGCCGCAGCAGTTATCTGGTTAATGTGTGCTTGTGGCGATGTACTCGGTATTATACTCACTCCTAGGTCTTTCTCCTTGAGTGAGGTTTGCAGCTTTTGGCCACCTAGCCTATACTCTGTCTGCGGTCTTCTTTGCCCTCCTCCAATCTTCATGACTTTGCATTTGGTGGGGTTAAATTCGAGGAGCCAGTTTCTGGACCACACATACAGCCTGTCCAGGTCTCTTTGTAGACCTGTTTGGTCTGCATCTGATTTAATTCTCCTCATTAACTTCACGTCATCTGCAAACGGACACTTCTGGGTCTATCCCTTCCGTCATGTCGTTCACATATACCAAGAATAGCACTGGTCCCAGGACTGACCCCTGTGGGACCCCGCTCGTCACTGGCGCCCACTGTGATACCTCATCACGGACCACGACTTGCTGTTGCCTCCCTGTTAGGTATTCTCTGATCCATTGCAGTGCCCTTCCTGTTATACGTGCCTGTTCCTCTAGCTTCTGTACTAATCTCTTGTAAGGAACTGTGTCAAAGGCCTTCTTGCAGCCCAAGAAAATGCAATCAACCCACCCCTCCCTCTCATTTCTTACTTCAGTTACCTTGTCATAAAACTCTAGTAGGTTTGAGACACAGGATTTACCTTCCATGAATCCATGCTGGCTGTCGTTTATAATCTTGTTCCGCTCCAGGTGCTCCACCACTCTCCTCCTGATAATCTTTTCCAAGACTTTGCATGTCAGTGACACTGGTATATAATTTAGTGCTTCATTTCTGTCTCCCTTCTTAAAGATGGGGACTACATTTGCCTTCTTCCATACTTCAGGTAGTTGCCCAGTTTCAAGGGAAGTGTTGAAGATTTTGGTTAGTGGCACATGTAGTGTCCCTGCTCCCTCTCTAAGGACCCACGGAGAGATGTCCGGTCCCACCGCCTCTGAGGTATCAAGGTCACTTAGGAGCTTCTCCACCTCCTCCTCAGTTGTGTGTAATTCATCCAACACTTGTTGGTATATCCCTTGTTGCTATACCCCACTGTTTTGTCTTCCCGTAGTCCCTTCAGCCTCCACTGTAAATACTTCCTGAAATCTCATGTTGAGCTCCTCACATACCTCCTGGTCGTTTCTTGTGAGCTCCCCACCTTCTTTCTTCAGCCTAATTACCTGGTCCTTGACTGTTGTCAGACTTGACTTTCGATGCTATGTCATTTTCATACTGCCGCTGCACCTCCCTCCTTATCTGTGCATACTCGTTTCTGGCTCGTCGACTAATCTCTTTATTCTCCTGAGTCCTTTGCCTTCTGTACTTTTTCCATTCTCTAGAGCACTTAGTTTTTGCCTCCCTGCACCTGTGGGTAAACCAAGGGCTCATTCTGACCTTCCCATTATTTCTGTTACCCTTGGGAACAAACCTTTCCTCTGCCTCCTTGCATTTTGTTGTTACAAAGTCAATCATTTCGTTTACTGATTTTCCTACCAACTCGTGTTCCCACTGAACCTCCTGCAGGAAGGTCCTCATTCCTGTGTAGAGTCCCATTTTATAGTTTAGTTTTTCCCTTTCTACTCCTGTTACCCTCTCCACTTTTAGCTCCACGATGTATTCAAAGCTCATAACTACGTGGTCACTAGCTCCAAGGGGCCTTTCATATGTGATATGCTCAATGTCTGAGCTACTCAGGGTGAACATGAGGTCCAGTCTTGCTGGTTCATCCTCCTCTCTCTCTCTCTGGTAGTATCCCTAACATGTTGGTGCATGAGATTTGCCAGCACCACATCCATCATCTTGGCTCTCCATGTTTCAGGACCCCCATTTGGCTCCAGGTTTTCCCAATCAATCTCCCTGTGATTGAAGTCGCCCATGACCAGTAACTTTGCTCTACTTGAGTGGGCCCTTCTTGCCACCTCAGCTAGAGTGTCCACCATTGCTCTGTTGCACTCATCATATTCCTCTAATGGCCTCCTGCAGTTCTGTGGTGGGCTATACATTACTGCAATGACTACCTTGTGTTCTCCTGACTGAACTGTACCTACTATGTAATTCATTTCTCCAATCTCGTCTCGCAAGGGTATACATGTTACGGGGGGAACTCAGACAATATCAAAGTTGGGGTTGTGGTAGGAATAAGGGAGACCAGCCCTTTTAAGCTGTCGGTGTGAGAATGGGGCGGTGGGGGTCGGGTCGTGCGTGTAGTGGGAACATGGGGGCACATACAGGTAGGTTTTGTAGGTGTGTATATGCCAGCGACTTCCAATAGACGGGTGAAGGAGGATTTTGTGCGTGAGTATTTAGTATATTTTCTAAGGGGCCTACCATTAGTTTCCGTGATTGCCGGAGATTGGAATTGTTATCAGGGGAAAGGATGTAGAACCGAGAGGAGGGGGGTGTAACTTAGGGATTTTATGGGAGGTTCTGCGGGCGATTGGTGTTGTTGACGTGGTGAGGGGTGGAATGTTGAATACACTTTTTGTCGAAGAGGTTATGCCGCGCGATTGGACAGGGTGTATATCACTGGTTTAATATGCAGTGGGAGGGTAGACTGCGTGGACCTGGGATTCTCAGATCACCAGGGAGTGCTGGTGGCTCTAGAATGGGAAGGTGCTGTTCGAGTTTTCCCCAGTTACTGGAAATTAAATGTTAGGGTGTTGAAGGGTTTAGAGGCATTGGAGACTTTCGGGTTGTGGTGGGATAGGTTGTGGGATGGAGGAAAAGAAATTGACAGTGTTGTGGAATTTACAAGTGAAGTTAGCAATAAAGGGTTTTTACAGTAGGTTAGGGAAGGATGATGCGTCCTACAAATACGGAAAGCAGAGGTATCTTGAGGGTGCGAGATTGTTACGGTGTCTTAGGAATTAATTACAGGATATTCAGAATGAGAACTTTCAGGCGTTGAAGCTGTGGGCAGGGATAGAGGAAGTGCTATGGGGGGATAAGCCCTCTGTCAGAGTTCTTCGAAGTTTCAGGTTGTGACGCAAGGCGACGACGGTGATGTCTTTGGTGGTCGATGAGGACTTGACAGGATACCGTAAGGGACAAAGACTCTATACTACTGAAAGTATGGGGAACTATGCGGATAATTGGTTTGAACAGAAATAGATTGGTAGAGAGGGGAATCAGGAGGCAAGGGAGGCCTTACTGCATGGTATGGTGGCAAATGTGAGGGACGTGGATAGTGATCGTAGAGGGTTGTATAACGGAGGAGGAGGTATCCCAGGCCGTTCGGGGTCAGTCAATGGGGAAATCGCCGGGTTGGGATAGAATTCCGGGGGATTTTCATGTAGTTTTTTTATATTTATTAAAATCCATACATCAAATATAAATGAAATTGCGAAAGCATTAACATGTCTGTCGTCCAACCAAATACGATATTAGATGCACACATCAGTATTCCGTGTGAAAATAAAACCCCTTTCACCCATTCCTAGAATACAGACCAAGTAAGACATATAATGTTAGCAAAACACACTGGAACTACCTAGCAAAAAAAAAAAACCCTATACCATGGTTACAAGTAATATCCATGATATGTACAAAATCTATGTCTGCATAATACATCCACTTGAATAATTGTACCGCTTACAATAATTCATGACATATATACAAAAGAATTACAACTGACATAATACACCCGAAAATTTACGATGGGTATCCTAACGTTGTAACCCCTCCCCCCCCCCCCCCTCCACCAATTTATTCCTTTACTACTAAAATCTGCTTTTTACCGATCCATACCTTGTAACGAAAGTGGCATAGCCATATCATCAGTAAGGTATCAGAGGCATGTGTATACAATACTTGGACACAATAAAGGATCACTCTGTATGAAAACCACATCATATACTGTAGATCGCACAACATAGGAAAGAAGTGAATTTTTGAACATACAGGTTCAGACCATTATCCATACAAAACCTCTATTTAAAGCATCTCACTACACACCATACCTATAATTAAGACACAAATCTTCCAGTACACACTGTATGACTCGCAGGTCGCATTTTTTTTTATATTTTATTTAAAAGACATACATAGTACATAAAAACAACTGACAAAATTACATAGCGAAAACAGTGGTATAAAATATCATTACACACTTCAATTACAACGATAATTCTTACATATATATTACAAAATTCCACACACATGCACTATACCTCGTCGCCGACACAGTTTAACATGCAATGGGCTTACCCAAAGTGTATAAATTTGCAAAAACACACGCTTATAATGTGTCACAGGGTTAGAAATTCCAATTTTCACACATAAACCTGACACAGCATAACCATAAACTTCCCTATTGCGGCACTTAGTTCTGTAAAATGTCACTGCTAACACCTTTGTCCTTTCACCCACACCCACATCCCTCATTGCCCATGATGTGAACACGAAATCAGTTACCAAATACGCCACCGTGTTCCTTACCTGCATTCTCACCTCGCCTATATCTAAGCTTAACACCCGCAATACTTGTAACCCACCCCCTCCTACTAATCGAATTACCCTACCGAACCATTCCCTCACAATGCCAAGACATTCACAAAAGTAAACTGCATGGAATATGGTTTCCATACCTCCACACACACGACACTCCCCACCTTCCCTGAGCTTCCGATTGAATAAAACGACCCCAGACGCCCTGTCTTATATGTAACTTCTTGAGACGTGTCCATATGTCGCTCCATGCATACATCGGGTATGCCCCCTCTACTGCAGCTACTACTGGCCCACCTCCTCACTCTCTCGAGTACCCACAACTTGATACGAGCCGGATCCCTCGCTGTCATCAAAACTCTCAACATGGCCTCGCCTACCTGTAAGTCCCTCCTCACCCACCATCGTTGCATATCTGCATGCACTCTCCCGATCCCAACACCCCTCGCCCCACCCTCCAGAAGAAAACTCCTTGTTAGGTAGACACTCATCATCCTTCTTTCCAGTGGTATGAGCCCCAGCCCTCCCTGGCCAAGCGGTAGTGTAATCACCCCTCTACTTAACCATTCACATCCCAGTCCCCAAATAAACCGAAAAACCCCACACAACAATCTTTTGACCTCTTGTTGTACCAACGGGTACATGACCACCACATGCCATAACTTGCTATACCAAAGTACGTTAGTCACAATCACCCTTTGATGTAGCGTGAGATGCACCGGCCACAATCCTCCAAGTCTTTTCAACACACCATCCGCAACTCTCACCGAATTAACCTCACGTGCCACCCTCGAATCTCTTACATACACAACCCCACATATCTTAAGTTGATCCACCACACTCCACCCGCCCCCAACGCCCCCCACCTCATGTTTCCACTCCTCAATTTCCATAAACTTAGTCTTTACGGCATTAAATTTCATCCCGGTTGCCTCCCCGAATACATCCACAACCCTTCCCACCCGCCTCAAGTCCTCACATCAACCCCACCAAGACAGTCGTGTCATCTACATAACCAACGATACCAGGCCACCCATCACTTCCATTACCCTCCAGACCCTCCGACACACATCGCCGAACCGCCATATAAAAAGGGTCCTGAAAATACGCAAACAATAATTGTGAAAGTGGACAACCTTGTCTCAAACCCCGACCCATCTGAACTTTTGCACCTATCCTACCGTTTAATTGCACACGCATAGACTCCCCCTTATACAAGGTCTGTGCCCAAGATATAATTTCCACCCCAAAACCCTGCCATCTCATGAACTGCCACAACGCTTCACTTTCTACACTGTCATATGCAGCCGTCCAGTCCAAGGCTAATACTCCTCCTCTGCCCAACTCCTGCCGCTTCTCTATAAAACCTCTGATCATCCCATGCCCATTGAACATTGACCTGCCTATCTATAACCTTATCTATCATCTTTTTCGATCTATTCCCCAAGATTCTCGCAAACAACTTACAATCACCGCACATGAGCGAAATAGCCCTGTAATCCTGAACTGTTGACTGATCCCCTTTTGATACCAAGACCACGACTGCCATCTATTGCAACTCACCCATTACCCCATCAGTCTTTAGGATGTTAAACAACCTAACTAAAAACTCCCTTAATACCCCCCAATTCGTGACATAGAAATCGCTTGTCAGGCCATCTACACCTGGTGCTTTACCTAAGCTTGCTCCCAACAAAGCTTGCCATATCTCACACTCCAAAATAGGCCCCCCCTAAAGCCTCACTGTCCTGTCTGTCAAGCACACACTGCATCAAACCTCCCATTTCCCTTAAAGCCTTTTCACTTATTCCCACGCTCATCATATACGACTTAAACCAAGCATCAATGTATCCACTCATACCCTCCATCGTTACTAAAACTTGGCCCTTCTGATACCCTTCCATCCCTACATGCACGTTTAACCCCATCATCTCCGTGGCAACTCTCTTCAGTCTGTCTCCTCAACACGCAAGCCGAAGGCCGGTCCCCCCAGAGCACCTCCTCCATACTTCCCCACACTCATGCTCCATCAAAACGATCGTTTTGCAAGCCCTGAATACGTTCTTTTAATCCCTCAATTTCTGCCACAGGGTAGCTTTCACCACCGCCCACATAATCACACAACTGCCCTTCAAGATACCCTTGGAGCCCGTACATCAACCGATTATTTTCCCTCCCACATTGGACATAATGATCCCTAATACGTGTCTTAGCCACTGTTTCCCACCAACGAACTAAATCACCATCCCCAGGTGCCCCTTCACACAAACTCCCACAATTTCGCAAAGGACTGTCTACTTTCCTCTCTTTGCAACAATCGTACATTTAATTTCCAGTAACTTCGGCTCTGTCTAGGCAGTCCCTCCCATCCTAAGTCCACCAGGACACCCCGATGATCGGAAAAGCCACATCCATGACACGTACGCTCTGAACTGCTACAGTGCGAGGCACGTACAATCTATGGAGCCGCGCTGCGTACCCTTGGCGTACAAAAGTATGCTCAACCTTCCCCCCCAACGTCTACTAACCCCACCCCAGTTAATAAATCCCAAAAAAAACCCGAGCAATACCACGCACCCCGTGGCTCAACATCCTTACGCCTAAGCATGCAATTCCAATCACCTCCTATGACTGCCACTACCGGAAGAGACCTCAAATAGTAAACTAAAACCTCCTTCACAAATTTATTTTTCACACGTCCATCTCCCTCTGCTGGGCCATACACACACACGAAGGCAGTCTTTTCCCTGCCCCATAAACCTGTATCACCCTCCCCTTCCCTCTTCACAATGCCTCACAACAAATGGGTTAGTCTCCCTAATCATGATGGCAACACCTCCCTTCAACCTTGTAGTATGCTCCATGTACATGTTATACCCATCTATCCGTAACTCCCTACCTGGTTTATAGTTATGTTCCTGGACGAACACAACATCAAAACTATAACACTAAGAATTCTCTAAACCATACACACTTTCTCACAGACCGCAAACCATTAATATTTATAGTCAGGCACTTAAAACGGACATTGAGGGTTTCCCTCGTGACACTGACAATATCTCGCCCGATTGTTTGATTCCTCCCCTGTATGACACCAACACCTGGGTTCTGAAGTCGTTCAAAATGACGTAAAATGGGATCAGGTGGCGTAGTGTCATCTTCACAGAAAACGTGCCCTCAAGGATTCCTGCATATGGCCCTTTTGACCACTTCCCAGCTGCAGCCATGTGTATTGTGCCATATTTACCCAAAGCTGCACGGATATCAGACACATCAGCCTCAAAAGGCACATTTCAGATTTTTACCCGTGTATAGTAGCGTGAGACTTCAAGTAGCTTCACCGACACTGCGTGCGTTAGATTAACCTCCTGGAACTTATCTACAACTGCTTCATAAACACTTGCAGAGCACAACTTCACAAAAAACCTCGTCATGCCGTTCAACGCCACTCCGCATAATTCCTCATTGGCAATACCATAGGTATCACTGATAATTGCAGGCAATACCAGTGCCGTAGATGGCCTAGTCACAGCCCCATGGGTCAATTCGATGCACACAGTATTGACACGGCCCCTACCAGCCATCGCCATGTTGAGAAAATTAACTGCCACCAGTCGACTATAGGGGGCAGCTGTAGTGGACGTCCTCTCTACTCAAAGGTTGAGAGACGAATTGATTTTTATGTATGTTACAAAATAAGCGATATCTAATAATGATAGAGATCTCCAGTGAATACTAGAAAGGACTGCCCTTCTAGCATCCAGCCTGTTACTGGGTTTTTGTAACAAGTAGTCAGTATCCTGGTCCAATTATCCATTAGAATTTAGTAAGATTCAATAGTGCTTCAGGATTACAACTGGTAGGCTACTAACTAAAGAAAGTAGTTCGCTATGTCTCAAGACTCGACTAAACTTAACCAGTGACTGACTAAAAGTTCTCACATTAACTTCTTGACCAACCTGGCAATCAGAACAGCTTGCTTGAACAGTAAAGCGACTGTTAAGCCGAGCAGCAATATAACAAGCAACAGCGACACAGAACCAGGAACAAGGAGATAATATAACGACACTAAGTAGGGACCATCTGCAGATCCTCCACAAAAGCCACAAAACTCCTATACTACTAAATCTAAGTTCAGCATTAGAAAATCCCCGACTGTGACAGTACACAGATACCAGTACAAATTAGGCCAGAAGCTACAGCTCAGGACCTGAGTTTCTCAGAGTGTCTATGCGATACACAACCTCAGTACAACGTCGAATATCACTAAGTCTAGGCTATGTTCTCTGAACAGAGTTACACAGAACCAACAACAAGAAAGTGACAGAGACTATCTTCCAACAAGGGCCCACAAGGGAGAGCTGGAGAGGCCGTGTTGTTGGAAGGCACGTCAGACAAGAATCTAGTGCAGACCAGCCAGACACTCAATCCTGGCGAGGTGTGATCACCCCACCCTGATCACGTGACTCTCCGTGGACTGCTGCTGGCCAGCAACATAGAAGCCAGCAGCGAAACAAGCGAAGTGAAAACTACGGTAGTCAGACAATGCTATCAGGTACTTAACACTCGAACTATGAGCACTGAATAATATATAAATGTTACATCCTACCTAATAATATAACTAAGTCAAATAATAATATAAAGCAATATATTTATGATTTAGCTAATATCGCAAATATAAGCAATATAAAATTATATGAACAGGTAATATACATTATATACATTGTGACTCATTCAGGGGTCGCAATAATGTAGTACACTGGGACATGTTAAAACATGTTTTGGTCCGTCTATACAATGCTATGAAAGATGAAGGTAGAATAGGGGGGAGGTGGGGTTGGGAATCGTGGTGTTGGTGCCGAAGGAGAACATCCATGGAACTCTAGGTGAATATAGGTCCATCATGTTGTTAGGAGCGGATTACAAGATTTTTGCAAGAATTTTGGCCAGTCGTATGAAATGGGTTTTGGATAAGGTGGTATGGGATGGGCAATACGGGATTCCTGGGCAGTCTATAAGGGATGGCCATCGTAGAATTAAGTTTTGTGGAGGAAAGTCACAGGGGTGGAGTAGTAGGGTTAGATTGAAAAAAGGCTTTTGATAATGTGGATAGGGAGACTTTATTGGCAATGTTATTGAAGCAGGGTTTTGGGAAGGAGGTGGCGGCATGGGTGCGTTTGCTATATACTGATGCAAAAGTACGAGTTCAGGTGAATGGAAGGATAGGGTCCGTGATAGACATGGGGTGGGGGCTGCGGCAGGGGTCTCCCCTCTCACAGCTCTTGTTTGCCTGTTTGCAGGACCCTTTTTATAGGTTAGTAACTGGAGGAGTGGGGAAGGGAGTTAGTGGGCAGGGTGTAGAGGTGGGCATCATAGGCTATGTAGATGATACCACCTTAATGGTGCGTAGTAGGGAAGGCTTGGAGTTCATTAATAGGGTTATAGGTTTTTTTGGTGATGCATCAGGCATGCGTGTTAATAGGGAGAAATCAAAATCTTTGAATGTGGGGTCCTAGGTGGGGGAAACATTGGGTAGGGAGTATGGGTGGAAAACTGTCGAGCATCTCAAAATATGTGGAGTATATTTTTGCAATGAGGAAAGATCTGCACACGCAATTAATTCATCGTTAGTGGTAGATGCAGCCATTCAAAGAATGGCGGGATGGCAACCGGGTGAGGTGACGCTGCTCCAAAGGGTAATCATCGTTAATGCCCTAGTATATAGCAAATTATGGTTTGTTGCAGCAGTTTATTCTTTGATTGCAGAAGATGTACTGAGGTTGCAGAGGAAAGCTTTGAATTTTATATGAGGATTCCATCGGCATTGGTTGGGGAAGGATGTAGTCATGACAAAAGTAGCTAAGGGAGGTATGGGATTAATACCATTGCACAGGCATTTAATAGGTATTTATGTACGACAGGAATATCTGGTGTGGGGTGGCATTAGAGGGGCGAGGGTTGATGCAGTAATGAGAGATTTTAGACGGTGGTGGGTGGGAAAGGATTTAATATTGTGTGAAGCGATGTTACGGCATCTATTGGTAGCAAAAGAACCCAAGAGGGTAAAGGTATGTAAACTGGATGACATTGGTTTGTCCGTGGGAGAGGTAATTGGTGAGGAGGTTTTTCCAGGTAACCAAAGGAAGGCCATTTGATATTGGTTCAGAAGATTGTGATTGCACCCTCGGGTCCGAGAAACTGGGTACCGTTTCCTCATTGGAATACTAGTGTCTAAGGCACAATTGAATGTTATGGGCCTGGCTCGGGATCAGATCTGTGTACGATATGGGTGGCCGGAAACGGCATTCCACGTCGTATGCTTTTGTGAAGGTTTAATAGGGGTGAGAGATTGGTTTCAGGACGTTCTACGACATGTGGGAGGAGGGAGGTCGTCAATGCTTAGAGTATTAAGTCTAGAAGTATGGGGTTGTTCTGGTGCGGTCCGACGATCGATTTCGTACTTGGTGCTCAACTATTTGTACGTTTCATGGGGAATGCGGGAGTTTAGGAGTGCGAGGCGCATCAGGGCGCTGGTGTGTCGTTTTTACAGAACTAAATGTAGAAATCGAGAGGTGTATGGACAATGCTGGGAGAGGGACTTTTCGTTGGGATATAGAAACCTAACAATGGATATATTAATGGGGTTATGACATCTATAGTGAGTTGATAGGTTACAAGATGGAGCATGTGAGTTGGTCTCCCGGGAGGGGGGTTAGTTTTAGTGTATGAAGTGTACTAGTGAACAGGTGTGCCTGTGTGCCGGCGTGTGGCCTAGGGTGAGGGGGTGACCTGTATGAGGTCCGGGTTATGTTTTCTCGGTGTGGTTGATGACTCGGACTGGGAGGGGGGGGACATACAGGAACCAAGTGCTGGGTATTACCATTTCGGCAGAGCTGTTGATAATCCATTGTCAAGTAAGCGTGTTTTGCAAGGAGACCGGTCATATTATTAGCATATAGTGTGGCATAAGAGCTAGATACTCAAACTGGGCTATCATAGTCCAGAGACTTACATGAAGGCGGTGACATCCCCAATATGCCAATGGAGGTTTATGCATCTCTGAGCACGCCGATTTTGTGGCCTAAGTAGGATCATTCAGACCATGTGTAGTTTACATTATGGAGAGACTTCCACGTAGACTATCTGGTGGATAGAACCTAGTTTACAATTGGTGATAACTCTGGGTACGAGTGCCGCTTGTGTATGTGTAAAGAATTTGAGGTGTTCATGATGTACTCCTTGTAATATGTACTGTAATTGGTTTGGATTTTCGTGTAACAGGTTAAGGGGGGAGGAGGTTAGGGGAGAGGTGACCTAATGTCAGGGAATTTATGGAGTCTCTGACGACTGCAAAAGGTCGCCTAGTTTAGTATTTTGTGTGTGTGTGGGGGGGGAGGGGTTGGTCGGTGAGTGGCCATGGGAGCGTTAGTGGCTTATGTACTAGGTTCAACATATATAAGGCATATCTGGTTCGAGAACTATGTTTGAAAACAAAGGAGATAGGTCGGGGCTTACCCTTGTGATATGTAGGGTATTCAGCGGCAGGAGGGTCTCCTTCTACTGTAGTATATGACCAGGGGGTCATACAGCTCCGGGATGCTGGGATATTTTGGTTTTGTACTTTGTAGGTTAGTAATAGTAATAATATGCTTTGTTAATACATAATTACCATTGTCATGAATGTTTTGTTTCCGCTGCGGCGGCCTTATGATGCAACGGATTTTATATCAAATATGAAACGACAAATTATTTTCCTGTACTGGTGTAGGGTTAAGACAGTGTAAAATGTTTTATTACCACACACATTGTTTTGTTCTTGATGTATATATCTTCTTGTATGTACCTTTATGAACTGATTTTAAATAAAATATATAAAAAAAATTCCAACATAGGAGATAAATGAATTATGATGTGGGTAAAGTGGGGAAGAGACAGGACACTTCTAGGCGGCTGAAAAATTTGTCGTTTCAAACGTTGATAATGCCTGTGTGATTGAGGAGATCTGAGTGTTTGAGATGTGCGGGGATGATAGTGTCCAAAAATCCTACCAGGTGTTTAGATGGAGTGTCTGCTATTATGATAGGGGCGCTGCCCATTCCGGGGAATGTATGTCTCAATAGGATTCCAGGTTTGTGGGTCTTAGGCAGACCGTGTAGTCTAGCTGACTGGGACATAGGGATGGACTGAAGTAATTTCTTTCTTTAGTTTTAAACGGTTTAAGATGTAGCCTGATTTGTGGTGGAAACCCTGAGTGAGTCCACTTGGTGCGAGAGTTTAGTGTGTCCATGGTAACTCCTCCTCTGCCAGCGGTGTTGACGATCATGTTAGCACGTTTCGCACATTGTGTAGGTGAAATATCGTCAACAAATGTTCCATATAACTGCAGTTATATCTCTTTATTATAGTGTCGGAATCTTATGTTAATACTTACCTTGGATCAGACCTGATTACCATTCCTCCAGACACTATATGACCCATACGAGTTTTGAGACTCTCTGACCGCGGGTTCAAATCCCGCCCGTGGTATGGTTTGTTTGCAATCATGTCATTACGATTTCGTGAGTCATGATGACCCATACGAGTTTAATAGTTTCCCATGAAAATAATAATAATCCTTCTAATACCAGTATGACAGTACCGACAAACTGTTTAATACACACAGTTGTGATCCTTTTATTAGAACAGTATCTTCAGGACCAGTAACTTGGCGAAGTAATTCAGACTACCAAGTTGAGTTCTGTTATATATTTCATGATTAACAAGCGTATAAATATGTGGGTGATAACTCCCGTGTGATGTTTGCAGAGTTCAGTGAGGAGAACATTGCAGACATGGCGCTGCTGCTGTCAACTTGTGCCCAGGTTGAGTCTGCTGACGTTCCCACCGCTCTCAAGGTACACACACACACACACACACATGCAGGTACATCTATGTGTATACACACCCATCTGAGTTTTTTAATGTTTTCTTAACAGTTCTTGTTCGTATATTATTTCTTTACATCTACATGGGTAAGTGAAGAATCCTTCCTCCGTAAGCCATGCGTGTAAAAATACTAAAATGCCGGGAGCAAGGGGCTAGTAACTCGTCCTGGGATGTTTGAATGTGTGTTGATGTAAGAGCTGATGGCGAATGAAAAGAAGTTGAATGTTTTAGTTTTAATTAAATCTAAAGCTGAAGAGCATAGGAGAGTTTCAGTGGGAGAAATAAATGGGTTAGGTCTGGTATATCTGGGAGAGTTAAAGCTGAGGAAGGGGTAGCAATAATGTTGAAGGATCAGTTATGGAAAGAAAAGAGGGAAAATAATTGTATAAATTCAACGACGATGTAGATTAAAAAAAAGGGTCGGATGCGACGAGTAGTTAGACTAAGTGTTGATGCACCTGGAGAAGAGACGAATGTAGAGGAAACTGAGATGTTAAGTAAGTGTTTAGGAAGCTTTACACAAAGTGAGAGTAATTGTGGTATGGGACCTGAATGGTAAAGTGGGAGAAACTGTTATGGAAGGTGTAGTAGGTAAGTTTGGGGTGCCAGGGGTGCCAGGGGTAAATGATGAGGGGGGCTTTGATTAAACTGTGTATAGAAAGAGATTTGGTAATGGGTAATTCATATTTTCAAAAAAGGATAAGTACAGGAGATATGATATAGGTCATAATGACAGCAGTTTGTAAGACTATGTCTTCATGGATGAAAAGTTGATGGATAGACTTCTGGATGTGCATGTGTTTAGTGGGACAACAAATATATCAGATCATTATATAGGTGCAGCTATAGTGAGAGTGTGAGGTAGATGGAGCACCAGGAGAATGTCATCAACGAGTAAGAGAGAAGTAAAGGTTTATAAGTTAGAGGAGGAGATAGTTAGGGTAAGATATAAGGAACTATTGGGAGAAAGATGGGCTAGTGAGAGTATAGGTAACAAGGCAGAGGCTCAACAGGTATGGACGAATTTAAAGAATGCAGTGTTAAAGTGATGTAGGAGGGTGGATGCAGGAGAGAAGAGCAACGATTGATGGAATGACGAAGTAAAGAAAGTGGTAAGGGAGAAAAAGTTAATGTATGAGAATTTTTGTTTACGAAGTAGAAGTGATATAAGGAGAGTGAAAGAGAGTTTAAAGGTATTGTAATAGGCAGAGCAAATAAGATAGTGGATAAGGTTTTTGTCAAATTATGCTGAGAATATGAAAAAGTTTTAGAGCGAGATTAGTAAGTTGAGAAGACCTAGTGAACGAATGGATTTAGCAGTTAAAACAGAAGAGGGGAGTTATTAGATGTGAAGGTGGAAGTATTGGGAAGATAGAGGAAATATATTGAGGAAACGTTAAATGTTGATGAAGATAAGGAAGCTGGGATTTCATGCACCTGGCAGGGAGGTATAACATATTTCAGGAGGCTGTGAGCAGAATGAAAGGGAGCGAAATAGTGTAAGAATTATAGGTAAATGAGCCGTAAAGTGTATGGTAGAGTTATTATTTAAAAAAAAATATTGGTAAGACTAGAAAGTAGGATTGCAGCTGAAGAAAAAGATTTTATTTAAGGTAGAGGATTTGTAGACCAAGTGTTTACATTGAAGCAAATAAGTAAATAATATTTAGATAAATGTAAGGAAGGTTTCGTTGCATTTATAGACTTCGAAAAGAAATTTAATAATATGAGCAGGAAAGCAATGTGGTTAGTGTTGCAAGTGTATGGAATATGTGGTAAGCTACTGAAAACAGTTAGTTTTTATGAGGTTAGAGTATGTAGGAGAGAGGGAGATTTTCCAGTAAAAGTAGGCCTTAGACAGGGATGTGTGATGTCACCATAAATGTTTAACATATTACCTTTGGTGCAAATTGTAGGACCCACAGCCTCGGAGAAGTGGATAAAAAAGCTTCGAGGAAGAATATTTGGATTTCTTCCTAAAGCCATTTGAATGTTCCACTTCCTCTACTACCCCCCATCTTTTCATGGGGATGTAAAAGAGGCGAATGTTAAGGAGTGGTGTGGGATTAAAATATATAAATTAATTTAAAGTGGGAGTTTTGACAGTTGTTTTTGCCGCTGACACGATGCTGTAGGAAGATTCTGAAGAGAAGTCCTTTCTTGGATTAAACCTAATTATCTCCTATTTCCCAGACCCTCTATGACCCCTACAGAATTAGCGTTTCTCAGTAATAATAATAATAATAATAATAATAATAATAATAATAATAACGGACCGGCAGGAACTGGCTCGAGTGATCGGTGAGAACGAGGAAGCTGAGGAGTTCCTGAGTATAACGTCAGAGGAGGGGCAGGTGTGGCTTGAGTCTCACCCGGGCATCGTTGGCGACACCTACAGGAGCTTCCTTGCCAGACACGGTCATCGCTGCATCAAGGAGGTAGATAAACACGCAGCTCACATCGAGAGGTGTGTAAGTGGACACGGCCTGATACTTCAGCTTTTTCTACGTGGGTTGGATGTCCAGCGCTGGTACACCAGTGATGGCCTTGAACAGATTCTCATACAGCTGCTGATGCAAGCGTCAGATTATTTTCTCTTGACGTATTAAATCCCACCACCAGTAAATACGGCAGGCGGTAGGCAGGTCACAACGTGTGTAAATCCTTGTCATCATACATCATATACGGAATGATCAGCCTAGCTATTCATTTTTCAAACACTTACATATTTATTGAGCACATTCTGCATACACCAAGAGATGTGGATTTCTCATTGTATATACAAGAGAGATGTGTATCAGTGTATTTATATCTCAGTGCATATGCAATGCACTTTAGAGGTTGCCTAAACCCCCATTTTAGGGATTACAGTATAATGAATAAGTAAAATACAACATCACTAATGTAAGTGAAGTGTACAGGCTTCAGAGGCACCTAATTTCCCCAGGCTTCTAATTACATGTTCATTTTTCCCTTATAATCTACCTTGTCCATAATTACTATCGTATTTACTTTGTCTCGTAAGGTGAAGTCCAGGATATTTCCTTAATTCATGGTATAACTTAACATTAGTTTACATGTTGAAGATATTAATTAAAATTACTGTATTATTGTTACAAAAATGCAAATTCGCCTATATGGTCACCCTGTACAATAAAACTATAAAACTTCGAGATTAAAAAGTACCAAAACGTCATTAAGACTCCATTAAATACAGCAGCCTTGTGTTAGGTAGGAAACACCTGCCTACTTGTGTGTGGTGTTTACTGCTTTAATACGTCAGGAGAAAACTATCTGAGGCGGGTATCAGATGTATGAGCATCCCAGGTCATCACTGTTGTACCAGTGTTGGACATTCAACCCACGTAGAAAAAACTCAAGAATCACACTGCATCCACTGACGCACCAGATGAGTACTGGTCCACTGTTGAAGTTAGAAGCCGATCTGACGAGCCGCTTTCTCGGTGTTACCCATAAACAAAAGTTAGGCGTAACGTATGCGCTGAAATTTAAGGTTCCTGGAGAGCGAAACGTTGCCACAATAAAATGTCGCATTAGTTGCACTTGTGTCGTACTTGTCTTGTATCATATTACACTGGTCAACAATTTTTAGAAAGTTGTATGCTTCTTAAATGAGATTAATTAATTCTTATGTATTTTCATGTCCTGAATCCAAATATCACCTTGAAAAATGCTTGTTGGCTATATAGGTTTAAAGGTAAGAGACATGTAATATTTGATTATTTTATTATACCGTACAATATGTGTCAATATGTTTTAAACTAATGAGTACCTACTCTCTGCCTTTTTGTTTGACGCTCCTAGTGGACTGAAGAATCATCTCTTGCCAATTCCAGCAATAGTCTGCAAGTATTCTTGTGCTCCATTTGCCCTGGTACCATTTTTCCATGGTTGAAATATCTTGGTGAAACCTTTCACCATGTTCGCCACTGACTGTCCCACAGTTCGCTGGAAAAGAAGTCTAAATGTGAGTCCAAAAAGTGGATTTTAAGTGACATGTTACATCCCATGTTCTTGTAAGCCTTGATGAGGTTTTCCACCAATTCTTCATAGTTGCCTTCCCTTCTGTTTCCTAGAAATCCCTTCGCCACTAACTGGAATGCTTCCCACGCAGCTTTCTCCTCCCCATGAAGATCTGATTCAAAGTCACATCTTTAAGAAGCTCTCGAATTTGAGGACCATTGAAGACTCCCTCTCTTATCTTAGCGTCGCTCAGTGAGGGGAATTTTGATGTTAAACACTTGAATTCCTTGCAAGATTTTGTCTATAGATTTTACAAAGTTTTTCATGAGCCCCAGTTTTATGCGTAGTGGTGGTAGTAAAATTTTGTTTGGTTCAATGAGAGGTGGATATCGAACATTTTTCATCCCAGGTTCCAATGATTGAGGTGGCCAGTCTCTTCTGATGTAGTGGGAACCTCTTGCACGGCTGTCCCATTCACATGGAAGCAGCAGTACTTGGTGCATCCGCCCAGCAGGCCCATCACAAGAGCAACATCCTTTAAGTCACCACAGAGCTGCCATTGACGTTCATCATATTTTATGCATTGCAACATATGCTTTATATTCTCATAAGTTTCTTTCATACGTGGTGCATAGCCCACAGGAACTGATGATTTACTGTTGCCGTTATGTAGCAAGACAACTTTCAGACCTATGAACAGCCTCCAGTGACTGCCACAAGCCTGTTGGAACCTGTTGTGACACGTAGGTCTATATTGAAAAGTACAACTAACAAACAATTTTAACCATGATATTCCTTATCAATGGCCTAAAATTAGTTGAAAATTGCTACTCTGGTCTCGGAAGTATTTTGGTTGTTGACCAGTGTTATCAAGACATGTCTTAAACTATCAAGACCTGTACTATCAAGACCTGATCAAGGGTAAAATTCACTAACATCAGTCTTTGTCTCCCACAGTTGGACCTCAGCTCCTTGTCCTGGGGTCTTGACCCCCGACCCCTGGTCTACACACTACAGGTGAGTACTGGACCCCTGGTCCACACACTACAGGTGAGTACTGGATCACTGGTGAAAACATTGCAGGTGAGTACTGAACCCCTGGTCCACACACTGCAGATGAGTACTGGACCATTGGTCAACACACTGCAGGTGAGTACTGGACCCCTGGTCCACACAATATAGGTGAGTACTGGTCCACACACTGCAGGTGAGTACTGGACCTCGTAGTGTTTTGGTAGCGCGTACGATTCACAACACAATGACCCGGGTTTAACTTACGGTGAGGGCGAGACTTATGGAACAAGTACCCTTACACTTGCTCTTCATCTGTCTTTAAATATATTTTATGTTACTTATAACACATAGTTTTGATAATAATAATAATAATTTTATTTAGCTTACTGTTGTGCACAACACCTGCGTATCCCTGCGATCCTCGTTGGGGAGGGGAATTTTTACTTCTGCATTCGACGTCATCTTCCACGATGCATTTCTCAGACCGTGTGAAGATCAAACCGAGAAGTGGGACAATCAGTGACTCGTCCAAACTAGCACTTGCAGCTGCCGTTAGCGGCATATTGCAGGTTAAATGTATTGTGACTCTATCGCTCTAAGAGGCCTTCGTTGTAGTCTGCTCTGACGACATCGAAATCGAGAAACTTATCACCACTGATACTACAATCACTCTTAACTAACGAGGATTTCAAGTCATGACTTCCCCAGCTTTGAGGGCCAAGAGAACTGTGTTCCTTAAGCGACTGGATAACCTCATCACAACCCAGGCTCTTGAAGAAATTAAGTCATCAATAAAAGATCAGAACCCTTGGGCCACGGTGGAATATATTACCAAAATACCTAATGCTTCTTCAAGGCTCAAGGTCACCTTCATTTATGGCAACATGGCAACCCAAGCTCTCGCAGAGGGACTGGTAATCCATTACTTCCTTATCAACCCAAGTTACATTAAAGCCGAGAGATTCCAGCACATCCCACAGTGTTACAGCTATTACAGGATTGTCCTACCAAGGATAAGAAGTTCTGCTCGCCCTGCAGCAACGAAGGACATGATTTCAGGACTTACACCACCACCACTCCACCTAAACTGCAAGAGTGAGCACCACACCTTCGCTGCTGAAACCCCTACAAGAAGAGAAGTTCTCAAGAAACAACTAGACCAGCAAAAGAAAACTGCAAAATCTCCAACATATGCTGCAATCACTAAACTGCAAGAAGACACCACCAAAATACTCCACCAGCAATATATTACCGCCAATACCTGTCGATGAATCCGCAAAATCAATTACTGCATGATATATGCGTATATGCACAACAAAGCTATACCTGGATCCTTCAACACCACCATTAATGAACTCTTCAGGCTGAACAACATGCCTAGTTTTACATTCCCGGATTCTCCATCTTCTTCAGACATAATCAAGACCACCACAAATAGTGTCAATGTCTCAACACCTGCAAGTTACTCTCAAGCAGCTCCACCACAACCATCGACATGTGACGAGCCGCCTCAAAATCCCACCAATGAGATGCTTCCACTGCCTTCCTCCATCAAGGAAACGAATCAACTGAAGCATCCACCACCACAACGCCATCTCCCTCCTCTGCTACCAACACCACCACCGGCGAACCACCTGTCGCCACTATCACTGCTACTAAAAAAATCACCTCCAGTTCTCATACCTACACAGGTTGCTAAAATCGCTGGAGGATTAAGGGGAATACTAAACCAGAAGTACGAATCATGTCCTGGCGTCAAGCTCTACACTACTGAACACAAGGGCAGTATGTTCTGCGACGAACTCTGTCAACGAGTCAAAGATAGAACTGTGAAGTTTACCAGCGACCCAAATCAACACCGCACCACTCAAAACATACTTGAGGACATCCATGAGTACATTACCGACTATGAGAGCTTGACCCGGATCATCCACGTCCCCAGGACGAAATTTGGAAATATCAAAAACGCTTCTCTTCCCATCCACCAATCACCATGAAGCTGAGTTCCCCAGCACTTAGGCAGGGACCTCAAGCTGGGGTGTGGCTCTATTCGACACTGTAATCGTCGCTTGGCCCTTCCTGATGAACATCAAAATGGTATACAATACCGACAGGTTGGTAGGTAAGACACATAGGCAACAGTTAGGCAACTTTATTCCGAAACGTTTCGCCTACACAGTAGGCTTCTTCAGTCGAATACAGAAAGCCTACTGTGTAGGCGAAACGTTTCGGAATAAAGTTGCCTAACTGTTGCCTATGTGTCTTACCTACCTACTGGCCCTTCCTGACATTGCCTGCTGCTGTGCAACTTCATCAGCCGCTCTCGCATCGCCAGCTGCTGCGCAGCTGGCATGCCCTTCAAGACACTTCCGTGACCGGGAGCCAAGGCCGGGTCACCATTTGGAAAAGACCCAGGCAGGTAAATGTACCGGCGAATCTACAACAACAACAACGTTACTGCTGTGAATCGCTTCCGGGACAAGAGAACAGTGGAAATAAGCCACACTAGTTGCCTTACTTGGGTTATACTGGGTTACTAACCCTCTGGGATGTTATGACCATGATTTTTTAAGGGGTGGACAGGTGAGCCAGTGGAAGGCTTCGGCCAAAAGTTCCAGCTGTGGGTCATCATATGACTAAATGAAACCAAATCATACCTAACCAAAGTTAACCTAACCAAACAAAACATCACCAAAGAAACTCAAATCAAACCTAACATTGTTGATTTCATTTGTGATTCAGAGGGCGATTTAAGTAGCACTCAGTAACTAAGACCGGCGGCGACGGTGCTCTGAAGTAAACACTATATTTAATATTGCTCCACTGTACTTCAACGTTAGATGGTTATTCGGGTCTCGTTTAAACGCTAATAAAATGCTGTAAAACGTTTGTTTTGAAGCATTTTTCAATATGTATGCCTGTGACTGGGATGAAAATACTGAGTATTATTATTTGTTTTCCAGTATTTCTAAGGTGAATCCAGAAGTGTTCCAGCTCCATTTAACAATACAAATAAAGGTGAAAAATGACTCCTCGTGCATCAAAACATTAAATGATGAATCATCCACATCTTTATCTAAGGGAATCTTTTTTTTTTTTTGGAGAGGGAACCTCATTATGATCAGTTATTCATGACCCAAGGAATCTGGAAGACACCATAGTCAAACTTATCAGTACTCTGGTCTGCTCCAGGCACTAACGCTGAGGCAGAAAGAGAAGAAGAAAAATATTTAAAAACGAGATGAAGAGTAGAGAAGATAATGATTTAGAGAGAGAAATATATCTCTTTTAATTAAGAGAGCGTCCTGGTCACCTGGAAGCAAAATGAAGATATTAAATAAGATTAACGTAAAAGATGTTGGTTAGAAAAGAAATCTATTGATAATGAGATAAATTGAAAGACGGAGATACAGATAGGGATAAAGATAGATAGATGTAGAAAGAACTTGATATAGATAGAGGTAGATAACGACAGAAAAAACTGAGAAAGAGATAGAGACAGGCATTGACAGATAGATATAGAGGTTGTCAGAAACAGATTGAAAAATAGAGATTATGATAGAAGGAAATTGAAATGGAGAAAAAAGTGAGATACGAATTGGGATGGAGACCCAATAGAAATAGATTTAGATATGAGATAGGAATAAAAATTGAGATAGAGAAATATAGAAATGGAGATAAAGATAGCAATAGAGACTGTAGTAGAGACTGAGATAGGGAAAAAAATAAAGATAGATGTTGATGGGGATAGAGATTGATATATGAAGATATAGATATAAATAAGTAAAATGGATAGTCCCAGAGTGGTTGTGGTTGTGTTTTCCCAGTGTGGTTGTGGTTGTGTTTTCAGAGTGTGATTGTGGTTGTGTTTTCCCAGAGTGGTTGTGGTTGTGTTTTCCACAGAGTGGTTGTGGTTGTGTTTTCCCCAGAGTGGTTGTGGTTGTGTTTTCCCACTGATTGTGATTGTGTTTTCCCAGCGTGGTTGTGGTTGTGTTTTCAGTGTGATTGTGGTTGCGTTTTCCCAGAGTGGTTGTGGTTGTGTTTTCCCAGAGTGGTTGTGGTTGTGTTTTCCCACTGATTGTGATTGTGTTTTCCCAGAGTGGTTGTGGTTGTGTTTTCAAAGTGTGATTGTAGTTGTGTTTTCCCACAGTGGTTGTGGTTGTGTTTTCCCACTGATTGTAGTTGTGTTTTCCCACAGTGATTGTGTTGTGTTTTCACACAGTGGTTGTGGTTGTGTTTTCCCACAGTGGTTGTGGTTGTGTTTTCCCACAGTGATTGTAGTTGTGTTTTCACACAGTGGTTGTGGTTGTGTTTTCCCACAGTGGTTGTGGTTGTGTTTTCCCACAGTGGTTGTGGTTGTGTTTTCCCACAGTGGTTGTGGTTGTGTTTTCCCACAGTGGTTGTGGTTGTGTTTTCCCACAGTGGTTGTGGTTGTGTTTTCCCACAGTGATTGTGTTGTGTTTTCCCACAGTGATTGTGGTTGTGTTTTCCCACAGTGGTTGTGGTTGTGTTTTCCCACAGTGGTTGTGGTTGTGTTTTCCCACAGTGGTTGTGGTTGTGTTTTCCCACAGTGGTTGTGGTTGTGTTTTCCCACAGTGGTTGTGGTTGTGTTTTCCCACAGTGGTTGTGGTTGTGTTTTCCCACAGTGATTGTGGTTGTGTTTTCCCACAGTGATTGTGGTTGTGTTTTCCCACAGTGATTGTGGTTGTGTTTTCCCACAGTGGTTGTGGTTGTGTTTTCCCACAGTGATTGTGGTTTTGTTTTCCCACAGTGGTTGTGGTTGTGTTTTCCCACAGTGGTTGTGGTTGTGTTTAACCAGAGTGGTTGTGGTTGTGTTTTCCCACAGTGGTTGTGGTTGTGTTTTCCCACAGTGGTTGTGGTTGTGTTTTCCCACTGATTGTGATTGTGTTTTCCCAGAGTGGTTGTGGTTGTGTTTTCCCCAGAGTGGTTGTGGTTGTGTTTTCAAAGTGTATTGTGGTTGTGTTTTCCCACAGTGGTTGTGGTTGTGTTTTCCCCAGAGTGGTTGTGGTTGTGTTTTCCCAGAGTGGTTGTGGTTGTGTTTTCCCAGAGTGGTTGTGGTTGTGTTTTCCCCAGAGTGGTTGTGGTTGTGTTTTCAAAGTGTATTGTGGTTGTGTTTTCCCACAGTGGTTGTGGTTGTGTTTTCCCCAGAGTGGTTGTGGTTGTCTTTTCCCACTGATTGTGATTGTGTTTTCCCAGAGTGGTTGTGGTTGTGTTTTCCCCAGAGTGGTTGTGGTTGTGTTTTCAAAATGTGATTGCGTTGTGTTTTCCCACAGTGGTTGTGGTTGTGTTTTCACACAGTGGTTGTGGTTGTGTTTTCCCAGAGTGGTTGTGGATGTGTTTTCCCACAGTGGTTGTGGTTGTGTTTTCCCACAGTGGTTGTGGTTGTGTTTTCCCACAGTGGTTGTGGTTGTGTTTTCCCACAGTGGTTGTGGTTGTGTTTTCCCACAGTGATTGTGGTTGTGTTTTCCCACAGTGGTTGTGGTTGTGTTTTCCCAGAGTGGTTGTGGTTGTGTTTTCCCAGAGTGGTTGTGGTTGTGTTTTCCCAGGGTGGTTGTGGTTGTGTTTTCCCACAGTGGTTGTGGTTGTGTTTCCCCACAGTGGTTGTGGTTGTGTTTCCCCACAGCGATTGTGGTTGTGTTTTCCCACAGTGGTTGTGGTTGTGTTTTCCCACAGTGGTTGTGGTTGTGTTTTCCCTGAGTGGTTGTGGTTGTGTTTTCCCACAGTGGTTGTGGTTGTATTTTCCCACAGTGATTGTGGTTGTGTTTTCCCACAGTGGTTGTGGTTGTGTTTTCCCACAGTGGTTGTGGTTGTGTTTTCCCACATTGGTTGTGGTTGTGTTTTCCCACAGTGGTTGTGGTTGTGTTTTCCCAGAGTGGTTGTGGTTGTGTTTTCCCACAGTGGTTGTGGTTGTGTTTTCCCAGAGTGGTTGTGGTTGTGTTTTCCCACAGTGGTTGTGGTTGTGTTTTCCCACAGTGGTTGTGGTTGTGTTTTCCCAGAGTGGTTGTGGTTGTGTTTTCCCACAGTGGTTGTGGTTGTATTTTCCCACAGTGATTGTGGTTGTATTTTCCCACAGTGATTGTGGTTGTGTTTTCCCACAGTGGTTGTGGTTGTGTTTTCCCACAGCGATTGTGGTTGTGTTTTCCCACAGTGGTTGTGGTTGTGTTTTCCCACAGTGGTTGTGGTTGTGTTTTCCCAGAGTGGTTGTGGTTGTGTTTTCCCACAGTGGTTGTGGTTGTGTTTTCCCACAGTGATTGTGGTTGTGTTTTCCCACAGTGGTTGTGGTTGTATTTTCCCACAGTGATTGTGGTTGTGTTTTCCCACAGTGGTTGTGGTTGTGTTTTCCCACAGTGGTTGTGGTTGTATTTTCCCACAGTGATTGTGGTTGTGTTTTCCCACAGTGGTTGTGGTTGTGTTTTCCCACAGTGGTTGTGGTTGTATTTTCCCACAGTGATTGTGGTTGTGTTTTCCCACAGTGGTTGTGGTTGTCTTATAACGAGTTCGTTTGGTAGGTGCTGCAACCAGGTGGTTAATGATATACGTCTTCGGAGGCTTCTTACTTTATTGTTAGTCGTGGTGGGTACACAGGCTTGTGTGTTGTGCCCGTGGCCCGGGAGGGCCATCCCACGAGAGAGAGCTAGGAGTAGGCCTTGTGTCTTCCTGCTAGGCCGCTGTGTGAGTGAGAGCGTGGCAAGGGCAGGCAGGCTGAAGTGGCAGCGCCTATAGGTGGCAGCACCAGCATGGCGCGAAATATGAACTAAGCTAGCAGACAGCATGGGCTGTCTGTGTAGACAGTACAGGCAGTCTACAGTCTTTTCCCACAGTGGTTGTGGATGTGTTTTCCCACAGTGATTGTGGTTGTGTTTTCCCACAGTGGTTGTGGTTGTGTTTTCCCACAGTGATTGTGGTTGTGTTTTCCCACAGTGGTTGTGGTTGTGTTTTCCCACGGTGGTTGTGGTTGTGTTTTCCCACAGTGGTTGTGGTTGTGTTTTCCCACAGTGGTTGTGGTTGTGTTTTCCCACAGTGATTGTGGTTGTGTTTTCCCACGGTGGTTGTGGTTGTGTTTTCCCACAGTGGTTGTGGTTGTGTTTTCCCAGAGTGGTTGTGGTTGTGTTTTCCCAGAGTGGTTGTGGTTGTGTTTTCCCAGAGTGGTTGTGGTTGTGTTTTCCCACAGTGGTTGTGGTTGTGTTTTCCCACAGTGATTGTGGTTGTGTTTTCCCACAGTGATTGTGGTTGTGTTTTCCCACAGTGATTGTGGTTGTGTTTTCCCACAATGGTTATGGTTGTGTTTTCCCGCAGTGATTTTGGCTGTGTTTTCCTACAGTGGTTGTGGTTGTGTTTTCCCAGAGTGGTGGTGGTTGTGTTTTCCCACAGTGGTTGTGGTTGTGTTTTCCCACAGTGGTTGTGGTTGTGATTTCCCACAGTGGTTGTGGTTGTGTTTTCCCAGAGTGGTTGTGGTTGTGTTTTCCCAGAGTGGTTGTGGTTGTGTTTTCCCACAGTGGTTGTGGTTGTGTTTTCCCACAGTGGTTGTGGTTGTGTTTTCCCAGAGTGGTTGTGGTTGTGTTTTCCCACAGTGGTTGTGGTTGTGTTTTCCCACAGTGATTGTGGTTGTGTTTCCCGAGTGGTTGTGGTTGTGTTTTCCCACAGTGGTTGTGGTTGTGTTTTCCCACAGTGGTTGTGGTTGTGTTTTCCCACAGTGGTTGTGGTTGTATTTTCCCACAGTGATTGTGGTTGTGTTTTCCCACAGTGGTTGTGGTTGTCTTATAACGAGTTCGTTTGGTAGGTGCTGCAACCAGGTGGTTAATGATATACGTCTTCGGAGGCTTCTTACTTTATTGTTAAGTCGTGGTGGGTACACAGGCTTGTGTGTTGTGCCCGTGGCCCGGGAGGGCCATCCCACGAAAGAGAGCTAGGAGTAGGCCTTGTGTCTTCCTGCTAGGCCGCTGTGTGAGTGAGAGCGTGGCAAGGGCAGGCAGGCTGAAGTGGCAGCGCCTATAGGTGGCAGCACCAGCATGGCGCGAAATATGAACTAAGCTAGCAGACAGCATGGGCTGTCTGTGTAGATAGTACAGGCTGTCTACATATGCTCGGCTACCTACCACGCGTTGTCCCGACGCGACAATACTGGTGGTAAAAGAAACTCGGTCTCTCTCTCGTAGGAACAGGGCACAGAACACAAAATAAAAACATATATACATATGGACATGGAAAAAAAACTTCCTACAGGGAGGGAAGAAAAAACATGTGGGGTGTGCTAAACATCGTGGTCATAGGCAGTGAGCGTCGAAGGGTATCACTGCACGCCTTCCTGCGTCTGGACAGATACTGCAACACAGGAGACATCGCTGCGGCTGAGCTGTGACGTAACAGGGTACGGTCTCCTCTAGAATGGTGAAGCAGTCATCCTACGAGTCGCTGCAGGTTTTCACTCAACCTGGGGCACGACATGCTGGTGCCCTCGAGTGAGGCGTCGACAAAACTCGGCAACTGGGCAGGACTTCTGGCAAGCGACTCAGGATAAGATTTCGTTCGGATTTTTAACCCCGGAGGGTTAGCCACCCAGGATAACCCAAGAAAGTCAGTGCATCATCGAGGACTGTCTAACTTATTTCCATTGGGGTCCTTAATCTTGTCCCCCAGGATGCGACCCACACCAGTCGACTAACACCCAGGTACCTATTTGCTGCTAGGTGAACAGGACAACAGGTGTAAAGAAACGTGTCAAAATGTTTCCACCCACCGGGAATCGAACCCGGGCCCTGCGTGTGTGAAGCGGGAGCTTTAGCCACCAGGCCACCGGGCCACCTCCACTTCTTGACTGGTACTGTCGCTGGGCTGTCACTGCCGGCGAGCGTGGAGCGAGTTGTGGAGCGAGTCGTGGCAGAGACGACTGGGCGAAACATCTGGGAGTCGTAACATCATACACCAGACTGCAGTGAGCGAGCTAGCAGTCAAAGTGACATCATCTTTGTGCAGGCTGCTCACTGAAGCTTGTGACACGAGGCTGACACAGTGTGTCATTCTCTCGACAGTTGGAGTTATAGCAGAGGTTAGTCTAAGCATCCCCAGACTTTCTTCTCTACATATAACTGCATTCTGAAGGTCTGGAGGTGAAGTGAAACAAATCTCGATGGGAATCCTAGCAGGTACGATTCTGCAGAACATCACGAGCGACGAGCATAAAAGCTTTCTGTACAAGAGGGCTCGGTCACTCGGGGCTGTCTGATAGCTGTCAAACACACTGGTCACACGGGTGACTTAACACAGTGGTGCTACTCAGGTCTGGCTCAGACCTCACTGGACACACAGAAACTTTACACACCACGGTACAACATGGCTTAACTAGCAAATGATACTTTTCTGTGCACAAAACTGACACTAAGACATATACTAAAATGTGAGAACACTGAGAGGAATTAATTAACACACGACATATATCTTCTCTCAATCTTCTGGACTATACTGAAATAATTACTGAACACTCGATGGTGACATCATGTGATGTCGCGAGGTGACGTCAGCAGACATCTCGAGGTGACGTCAGGCAGACATCGTGAGGTGACGTCAGCAGACATCGTGACGTCATGAAGTCGGGCAGCATTGTGGGTGACGTCAATGTGATGCAGGCAGCAGACCACAGCATGATGCCTGGGACATCTGGCTCGGTAACTCACGTGGTTTGTAGATCCACGTGACATCGACCACACCCACGTGGCGTCGTGATCCACATGGTGTCGTGATCTACGTGGCATGTTGATCCACGTAGCTTCGAGTGGCCTTGGGCACTCAGATACACAGCTCTGGCAATGAATCGCACGAAAAACAGCAGAAAACACAGCAGAGGGAGTGGGTAGTGGTGTATGGTAAGCTGGTGAGGTGTGAGAGTACAGCAGGGCGAGGCAAGGAACAGCCACTCCTCCTCCCACAAACACGTGGAGATCTCACACTGGACGCAGAAATCGCCACAAAACTCACCTCTGGCTTGCTGAAACGGCTGTGCTGAGCTGAACAACAACAGCAACATACAAGTGACGCTGAACACGTGACTTGAGAAACAGTGTGGGACGCTGTAGCGTGGAGTCACTGGGACGCCACTTACAATTCTCGGATAAATTCGGCAAATTTCGGCTGGATCATGCTTGTACCTATGTCTGGGTGCTCAAACGTGCAGACACGACATCAGGATAACTTGTTGAGAGACGGATGCTTGTTGTATGGGATGATGAAGTGAAGATGACTTCATACCTCTTCCTTCCTCTCTCTGGGCAAACAACTGCTGCGACCACCGCTTTCCACCATTTATAATGGGATTGTTTGGTGTTCTGGTAGCGGGGAGTAAATGATACGTCTTCGGAGGCTTCTTTGTTTATTGATAATGTCGTGGTGGGTACACAGGCTTGTGTGTTGTGCCCATGGCCCGGGAGGGCCATCCCACGAGAGAGAGCTAGGAGTAGGCCTTGTGTCTTCCTGCTAGGCCGCTGTGTGAGTGAGAGCATGGCAAGGGCAGGCAGGCTGAAGTGGCAGCGCCTATAGGTGGCAGCACCAGCATGGCGGGAAATATGAACTAAGCTAGCAGACAGCATGGGCTGTCTGTGTAGACAGTACAGGCTGTCTACAGTCTTTTCCCACAGTGGTTGTGGATGTGTTTTCCCACAGTGATTGTGGTTGTGTTTTCCCACAGTGGTTGTGGTTGTGTTTTCCCACAGTGATTGTGGTTGTGTTTTCCCACAGTGGTTGTGGTTGTGTTTTCCCACGGTGGTTGTGGTTGTGTTTTCCCACAGTGGTTGTGGTTGTGTTTTCCCACAGTGGTTGTGGTTGTGTTTTCCCGCAGTGGTTGTGGTTGTGTTTTCCCAGAGTGGTTGTGGTTGTGTTTTCCCAGAGTGGTTGTGGTTGTGTTTTCCCAGAGTGGTTGTGGTTGTGTTTTCCCACAGTGGTTGTGGTTGTGTTTTCCCACAGTGGTTGTGGTTGTGTTTTCCCACAGTGGTTGTGGTTGTGTTTTCCCACAGTGATTGTGGTTGTGTTTTCCCACAGTGGTTGTGGTTGTGTTTTCTCACAGTAGTTGTGGTTGTGTTTTCCTACAGTGGTTGTGGTTGTGTTTTCCCACAGTGGTTGTGGTTGTGTTTTCCCACAGTGATTGTGGTTGTGTTTTCCCACAGTGATTGTGATTGTGTTTTCCCACAGTGATTGTGGTTGTGTTTTCCCACAGTGATTTTGGCTGTGTTTTCCCACAGTGGTTGTGGTTGTGTTTTCCCAGAGTGGTGGTGGTTGTGTTTTTCCACAGTGGTTGTGTTTTCCCAGAGTGGTTGTGGTTGTGTTTTCGCACAGTGGTTGTGGTTGTGTTTTCCCACAGTGTTTGTGATTGTTTTCCCACAGTGGTTGTGGTTGTGTTTTCCCACAGTGGTTGTGGTTGTGTTTTTCCACAGTGATTGTGGTTGTATTTTCCCACAGTGGTTGTGGTTGTGTTTTCCCAGAGTGGTTGTGGTTGTGTTTTCCCACAGTGGTTGTGGTTGTGTTTTTCCACAGTGATTGTGGTTGTATTTTCCCACAGTGGTTGTGGTTGTGTTTTCCCAGAGTGGTTGTGGTTGTGTTTTCCCAGAGTGGTTGTGGTTGTGTTTTCCCAGAGTGGTTGTGGTTGTGTTTTCCCAGAGTGGTTGTGGTTGTGTTTTCCCAGAGTGGTTGTGGTTGTGTTTTCCCAGAGTGGTTGTGGTTGTGTTTTCCCACAGTGATTGTGGTTGTGTTTTCCCAGAGTGGTTGTGGTTGTGTTTTCCCAGAGTGGTTGTGGTTGTGTTTTCCCAGAGTGGTTGTGGTTGTGTTTTCCCAGAGTGGTTGTGGTTGTGTTTTCCCACAGTGATTGTGGTTGTGTTTTCCCAGAGTGGTTGTGTTTGTGTTTTCCCACAGTGGTTGTGGTTGTGTTTTCTCACAGTAGTTGTGGTTGTGTTTTCCCACAATGATTGTGGTTGTGTTTTCCCACAGTGGTTGTGTTTTCCCACAGTAGTTGTGGTTGTGTTTTCCCAGAGTGATTGTGGTTGTGTTTTCCCAGAATGATTGTGGTTGTGTTTTCCCAGTGTGGTTGTGATTGTGTTTTCCCACAGTGGTTGTGGTTGCGTTTTCCCAGAGTGGTTGTGGTTGTGTTTTCCCAGTGTGGTTGTGTTTTCCCAGAGGGGTTGTGGTTGTGTTTTCCCAGAGTGGTTGTGGTTGTGTTTTCCCACAGTGGTTGTGGTTGCGTTTTCCCAGAGTGGTTGTGGTTGTGTTTTCCCAGTATGGTTGTTTTCCCAGAGGGGTTGTGGTTGTGTTTTCCCAGAGTGGTTGTGGTTGTGTTTTCCCACAGTGGTTGTGGTTGTGTTTTCCCAGAGTGGTTGTGGTTGTGTTTTCCCAGTGTGGTTGTGGTTGTGTTTTCCCAGTGTGGTTGTGTTTTCCCAGAGTGGTTGTGGTTGTGTTTTCCCAGAGTGGTTGTGGTTGTGTTTTCCCAGTGTGGTTGTGGTCCCACAGTGGTTGTGGTTGTGTTTTCCCAGTGTGGTTGTGGTTGTGTTTTCCCAGTGTGGTTGTGTTTTCCCAGAGTGGTTGTGGTTGTGTTTTCCCAGAGTGGTTGTGGTTGTGTTTTTCCACAGTGGTTGTGGTTGTGTTTTCCCACAGTGGTTGTGGTTGTGTTTTCCCAGTGTGGTTGTGGTTGTGTTTTCCCAGTGTGGTTGTTGTTGTGTTTTCCCAGTGTGGTTGTGGTTGTTTTCCCAGCCAATATGACACCTTACACCCTTCTTAGATAAAGGTAGACAGAGATTGTAGATAAAGATAGACACAGATATAGAGATAGAGAAGGAGATAAAGTTAGAGAAAGAAACAATGATTCAGATAGAGAGAGAGAGAGAGAGAGAGAGAGAGAGAGAGAGAGAGATTGATAAAGGTTTGTGTGGTACAGGTGATGGTGAGTCATCCCACCAGCTACAAGACCACTAAGACGGTAGTAAATGTTGAAGATACTCTCCAACGTCTCCAGACTCACCCCTCCAAAAACACTAGGTGAGTCACCCCTCCAAAAGCACTAGGTGAGCCACCCCTCCAAAAACACTAGGTGAGTCACCCCTCCAAAAACACTAGGTGAGTCACCCCTCCAAAAACACTAGGTGAGTCACCCCTCCAAAAACACTAGGTGAGTCACTCCTCCAAAAACATTAGGTGAGTCACCCCTCCAAAAACACTAGGTGAGTCACCCTTCCAAAAACACTAGGTGAGTCACCCCTCCAAAAACACTAGGTGAGTCACCCTCCAAAAACACTAGGTGAGTCACCCCTCCAAAAACACTAGGTGAGGCACCCTCCAAAAACACTAGGTGAGTCACCCTCCAAAAATACTAGGTGAGTCACCCTCCAAAAACACTAGGTGAGTCACCCTCCAAAAATACTAGTTGAGTCAGCCCTCCCAAAACACTAGGAGTGTCACCCTCCAGAAACACTAGGTGAGTCACCCTCCAAAAACACTAGGTGAATCAACCCTCCAAAACACTAGGTGAGACACCCTCCAAAAACACTAGGTGAGTCAACCTCCAAAAACACTATGTGAGTCACCCCTAAAAAATAATAAGTGAGTCACCCCTCCAAAAACACTAGGTGAGTCACTCCTCCAAAAACACTAGATGAGTCACCCCTCCAAAAACACTGGGTGAGTCAGCCCTCCAAAAACACTAGGTGAGTCATCCTCCAAAACACTAGGTGAGTCACCCCTCCAAAAACACTAGGTGAGTCACCCTCCAAAAACACTAGGCGAGTCACCCTCCAAAAACACTAGGTGAGTCACCCTCCAAAAACACTAGGTGAGTCACCCTCCAAAAGCACTAGATGAGTCATCCCTAAAAAAAACACTAGGTGAGTCAGGCCTCCATAAACACTAGGTGACTCACCACTCCAAAACACTATGTGAGTCACCCCTCCAAAAACACTAGGCTAGTCAGCCCTCCAAAAACACTAGGTGAGTCACCCTTCCAAAAACACTAGGTGAGTCACCCCCCTAAAAACATTAGGTGAGTCACTCCTCCAAAAACATCAGGTGAGTCACCCCTCCTAAAACACTAGGTGAGTCCTCGAAAAACACTAGGTGAGTCACCCCTCCTCCAACACTAAGTGAGTCACCCCTCCTCCAGCACTATTTGAGTCACAATAGACGAGTCACAACACTAGGCGAGTCACAACTCTATGTGAGTCACAACACTGAGTCACAATAGATGAGTTGCAAAAGTAGATGAGTCACAACACTAGCTGAGTCACAATAGATGAGTTACAGCACTAGATGAGGAATATATAATAGCTAAATTCAAATCCAAATACCTACAAAAACCTCTCACAGTGATAAACATCAACAGAGTACCACAGGAAGTATGATAACTGATGCACGCATGAACAAAGATCACTTGCTTCTCTCAGGTGACTTCAATATAAATCTCCTGCAAGACCAGGACCCACACGTTACTGAATTCACAAACACTGTGAGTAACTGCTTGTTGCTACCAACAGTAACAAAACCTACAAGAATTACAGAGACTAGTGTTTCCCTACTAGACCACATCTGGACCAACACCAAATCCCCTTTAAAATCAGGCATAATCACAGATAATATCACAGACCACTACCCTACCTTCCTCATCACAAACCTTGGCAAATTACCCCAAGACACTACTAAGGTCACTTTCAGACTTCACAATGAAACAGCCATTAATAACTTCACAGCAGCAGTGACAAACATTGACTGGCACACTGAGCTAGAAATCTATACAGATATTGAAGAATGTATAAATAATTTTCTAAAAAAGACCCAATACCTCTATAACAAGCACTGCCCTAAAAAACTAAACAGATGACAGCTAAGAGACTGAACAGTCCCTGGCTAACACCCAGCATCCTCAAATCCATAAATACAAAGCACCTATACGAAAAACAGTACAGAATGGGTCACATAACCAGAGACCAAACAAAACGTTACTCGTCAATCCTAACCAGCCTGATAAGAAGGGCTAAAAAATTATATTATGAGAACAGATTATCCAACCTAAAAGATGATATAAAAAAGACCTGGAAAACCCTATCAGAAATTCTAGGAACATTAAAGATATCACGAAATGGCGCAATTGAACTAACAAAGCCAGATGAGCCCCAACTCCCACCAACTCAAACAGCAGACTCAATGATTTCTTCTCCACCATAGGAAAAAACCTTGCCAATAAAATCCCAAGCTCAGATACCCCAACCAATGACTACCTCACTGGCAACTACCCGAACACACTGTTCCTAGCTCCGACTAACCCAACAGAAGTCTCCCTTATTATCAACACACTAAAAAACATCACAGGATATTTAAATACCTTCCCTCCCTTTATATACAATAAAGTGTCACAAGTGCTGTCACCAATCATTGCAACACTCTTTAACAAATCCATCGAATCCTCTACCTTCCCCACAGTTCTCAAAATAGCGAGGGTCACCCCGATCCATAAAGGAGGAGACCAAACAGACTTGAATAACTATAGGCCAATATCCAACTTACACCCTCTCTCTAAAAATCTTCGAAAAATTAATTCATAAACGAATCTATTCCTATCTCATCTCCCACAACATACTCAACCCCTGTCAGTTTGGGTTCAGGCCTAATAAAAATACAAATGATGCTATTATATACATGCTAGAACAAATATACATTGCAATAGAGAAAAAAAAAGTCCCACTGGGAATCTTCATTGATTTACGTAAAGCTTTTGATACAGTTGATGACGACTTGCTCCACATAAAATTATCACACTATGGTATAAGAGGGCACTCCCTCAACTACCTAAAGTCATAACTCAGCAGCAGAAGCCAATATGTGTACACAAATGGAGCAAACTCTTCCACACAGCCAGTTACAGTTGGTGTCCCACAGGGAGGTGTCCTTGGCCCTCTTCTCTTTATTTACATAAATGACCTACCAAATGCATCGCAACTACTCAAACCCACACTATTTGCAGATGACACTACATACGTCTTGTCTCACCCGATCCCAGTCACGCTAGCCAATACTGTGAATACCGAATTACAGAAAATATCTGCTTGGATGAGGACTAACAAACTTACTCTAAACATTGACAAAACCTACTTCATTCAGTTTGGTAACAGAGCTACAGATGTCCCTCTTAACATAATGATAAATGGATCACCTATCACAAAGCTCACAGAGGGAAAATTCTTAGGAATCCATCTTGACAATAGACTCAAATTTCAAACACATATACAACAAATTTCCAAGAAAATTTCCAAGACCGTAGGCATATTATCGAAGATACGGTACTATGTTCCACAGTCAGCCCTCCTGGCCACATATCACTCACTTACTTACCCCTATCTCCTATGGAATTTGTGCATGGGGCTCAACAACAATAAACCATATCAAACCATTAATTACCCAACAAAAGGCTGCAGTCAGAATGATAACAAATTCCCACTACAGGCAGCACACTCCACCAATATTCAAAACTTTAAACCTACTCACCATACAAAACATCCATACTTATTATTATACCTACTACATATATAGAACACTTAACTCGGATATAAACCCTCCCCTCAAACGTCTCCTTACTAACCTCAACAGAACACATGACCATAACACATGGCACAGATCACTCTTTGATATTCCTTGTGTCCATCTCACGATATGCAAAAACTCAATGCACATAAAAGGCCTAAAAATCTGGAATTCACTACCTGTGAATATAAAAGAAACACAGTCTGTTTATAAATTCAAGTCTCTTCTTAAAATTCACTTACTCACCCACAACCGAATAAATACTGAATAATTGTATCTCATAAATGTTAAACCTGTGACCCAATCAAACTTTGTTATTTTTAATTACATTACCTAACAGAATACTCCATTCTACGGAATGCACAGCAACACAGTAAATGAACTTATGACCTGTCAGTGAAATACTCATTTATGCTTAATTGTTAACTGTTTACAACAAGTGTCCTTGGCCCTCTTCTCTTTCTCCTATACATAAATGACCTACCAAATGCTTCGCAATTACTCAAACCCACACTATTTGCAGATGACACTACATACGTCTTCTCCCACCCGAGCCCAGTCACGCTAGCCAATACTGTAAATACAGAATTACAGAAAATATCTACCTGGATGAGGACTAACAAACTTACACTAAACATTGACAAAACCTACTTCATTCAGTTTGGTAACAGAGCTACAGATGTCCCTCTTAACATAATGATAAACGGATCACCTATCACAAAGCTAACAGAGGGAAAATTCTTAGGAATCCACCTTGATAATAGACTCAAATTTCATACACATATACAACAAATTTCTAAGAAAATTTCCAAGACTGTAGGCATACTATCGAAGATACGGTACTATGCTCCACAGTCAGCCCTCCTGGCCCTATATCACTCTCTTATTTACCCCTATCTCACCTATGGAATTTGTGCATGGGGCTCAACAACAAGTAACCATCTCAGACCACTAATTACCCAACAAAAGGCTGCAGTTAGAATGATAACAAATTCTCACTATAGGCAGCACACTCCACCAATATTCAATACACTAAACCTATTCACCATACAAAACATTCATACTTATTACTGCACCTATTACATACATAGAACACTTAACTCTGATATTAACCCTCCCCTCAAACATCTCCTTGCCAACCTCAACAGAACACATGACCATAACACAAGGCACAGATCACTCTTTGATGTTCCTCGTGTCCATCTCACACTATGCAAAAACTCAATGCACATAAAAGGCCCTAAAATCTGGAACTCATTACCTGTAAATATAAAAGAAACACTACCTGTTTATAAATTCAAGTCTCTTCTCAAAGATCACTTACTCACCCAAAACCAAATAAATACTGAATAACTGAACCTTATAAATTGTATATCTTAAATGTTTCTCACAATTATATCACATAAATGTTAAACCTAAAACCCAATCTAACTTTATTATTTTTTAAATACACTACCTAACAGAATACTCCATTCTACTGAATGTACAACAATGCATACAACCATATGACCTGTCTTTGTAATACTCACTTGTGCTTTATAGTAATCTGTTTACATTAAAGTTTTATCACCGATGTCATCATTGCTTAGTTCATCTTAAGTTAATTTTAAGCCAGCCCGTAATGCTATGCATAGTATAAGTGGCTTTGGCATACTGCTCTTTTCTGTATTTTTTGTACCTCTGTATGTGTGCACAAATTTTTAAATAAATAAATAAATAAATAAATGTTTACTATTGAATATATCATTGCTTAGTCAACCTTAAGTTAATTTTAAGCCTGCCCATAATGCTCTGCATACAAGGAGCTCTGGCATGTTGCACTTAACCACTGTATTTCCTTGTACTGCAATATATCATGTTCAAATAAATAAATAAATGAGTCACAACACTAGACGAGTCACAACACTAGACGAGTCACAACACTAGACGAGTCACAACACTAGACGAGTCACAACACTAGACGAGTCACAACACTAGACGAGTCACAACACTAGACGAGTCACAACACTAGACGAGTCACAACACTAGACGAGTCACAACACTAGACGAGTCACAACACTAGACGAGTCACAACACTAGACGAGTCACAACACTAGACGAGTCACAACACTAGACGAACACGAGTCACATCACTAGACGAGTCACAACACTAGACGAGTCACAACACTAGACGAGTCACAACACTAGACGAGTCACAACACTAGACGAGTCACAACACTAGACGAGTCACAACACTAGACGAGTCACAACACTAGACGAGTCACAACACTAGACGAGTAGACGAGTCATAACACTAGACGAGTCACAACACTAGACGAGTCACAACACTAGACGAGTCACAACACTAGACGAGTCACAACACTAGACGAGTCACAACACTAGACGAGTCACAACACTAGACGAGTCACAACACAAGACGAGTCACAACACTAGACGAGTCACAACACTAGACGAGTCACAACACTAGACGAGTCACAACACTAGACGAGTCACAACACTAGACGAGTCACAACACTAGACGAGTCACAACACTAGACGAGTCACAACACAAGACGAGTCACAACACTAGACGAGTCACAACACTAGACGAGTCACAACACTAGACGAGTCACAACACAAGACGAGTCACAACACTAGACGAGTCACAACACTAGACGAGTCACAACACTAGACGAGTCACAACACTAGACGAGTCACAACACTAGACGAGTCACAACACTAGACGAGTCACAACACTAGACGAGTCACAACACTAGACGAGTCACAACACAAGACGAGTCACAACACTAGACGAGTCACAACATTAGACGAGTCATAACAGTAGACGAGTCACAACACTAGATGAGTCACAACACTAGACGAGTCACAACACTAGACGAGTCACAACACTAGACGAGTCACAACACTAGACGAGTCACAACACTAGACGAGTCACAACACTAGACGAGTCACAACACTAGACGAGTCATAACAGTAGACGAGTCACAACACAAGACGAGTCACAACACTAGACGAGTCACAACATTAGACGAGTCATAACAGTAGACGAGTCACAACATTAGACGAGTCATAACAGTAGACGAGTCACAACACTAGACGAGTCACAACACTAGACGAGTCACAACACTAGACGAGTCACAACACTAGACGAGTCACAACACTAGACGAGTCACAACACTAGACGAGTCATAACAGTAGACGAGTCACAACACTAGACGAGTCACAACACTAGACGAGTCACAACACTAGACGAGTCATAACAGTAGACGAGTCACAACACTAGATGAGTCACAACACTAGACGAGTCACAACACTAGACGAGTCACAACACTAGACGAGTCACAACACTAGACGAGTCACAACACTAGACGAGTCACAACACTAGACGAGTCACAACACTAGACGAGTCACAACACTAGGTGAGACACAACACTAGACGAGTCACAACACTAGACGAGTCACAACACTAGACGAGTCACAACACTAGACGAGTCACAACACTAGACGAGTCACAACACTAGACGAGTCACAACACTAGACGATTCATAACAGTAGACGAGTCACAACACTAGGCGAGTCACAACACTAGACGAGTCACAACACTAGACGAGTCACAACACTAGACGAGTCATAACAGTAGACGAGTCACAACACTAGATGAGTCACAACACTAGGCGAGTCACAACACTAGACGAGTCACAACACTAGACGAGTCACAACACTAGACGAGTCACAACACTAGACGAGTCACAACACTAGACGAGTCACAACACTAGACGAGTCACAACACTAGACGAGTCACAACACTAGACGAGTCATAACAGTAGACGAGTCACAACACTAGATGAGTCACAACACTAAACGAGTCACAACACTAGGTGAGTCATAACAGTAGACGAGTCATAACACTAGACGAGTCACAACACTAGACGAGTCACAACACTAAACGAGTCATAACACTAAACGAGTCATAACAGTAGACGAGTCACAACACCAGACGAGTCACAACACTAGGTGAGTCACAACACTAGACGAGGCACAACACTAGATGAGGCACAACACAAGACGAATCACAACACCAGACGAGTCACAACACTAGGTGAGTCACAACACTAGTTGAGTCACATCACTAGGTGAGTCACACTAGACGAGGCACAACACTAGACGAGTCACAACACAAGACGAGGCACAACACTAGACGAGTCACAACACAAGACGAGGCACAACACTAGACGAGTCACAACACTAATCGAGTCACAACTCTAGACGAGTCACAACACTAGACGAGTCACAACACTAGACGAGGCACAACACTAGACGAGTCACAACACTAGGTGAGTCACAACACTAGGTGAGTCACAACACTAGGTGAGTCACAACACTAGGTGAGTCACAACACTAGACGAGGCACAACACTAGACGAGGCACAACACTAGACGAGGCACAATACTAGACGAGTCACAACACTAGACGAGGCACAACACTAGACGAGTCACAACACTAGACGAGTCACAACACTAGACGAGTCACAACACTAGACGAGGCACAACACTAGACGAGGCACAACACTAGACGAGGCACAACACTAGACGAGTCACAACACTAGACGAGTCACAACACTAGATGAGTCACAACACTAGATGAGTCACAACACTAGATGAGTCACAACACTAGACGATGCACAACACTAGATGAGTCACAACACTAGATGAGTCACAACGCTAGACGAGGCACAACACTAGACGAGGCACAACACTAGACGAGGCACAACACTAGATGAGTCACAACACAAGATGAGTCACAACACTAGACGAGGCACAACACTTGACGAGGCACAACACTAGATGAGTCACAACACTAGATGAGTCACAACACTATGTGAGTCAGAACACTAGATGAGTCACAACACTACATGAGTCACAACACTAGACGAGGCACAACAGTAGACGAGGCACAACACTAGATGAGTCACAACACTAGGTGAGTCACAACACTAGATGAGTCACAACACTAGATGAGTCACAACACTAGACGAGTCACAACACCAGACGAGTCACAACACTAGGTGAGTCACAACACTAGAGGCACAACACTAGACGAGGCACAACACAAGACGAGTCACAACACCAGACGAGTCACAACACTAGGCGAGTCACAACACTAGGTGAGTCACATCACTAGGTGAGTCACACTAGACGAGGCACAACACTACACGAGGCACAACACAAGACGAGGCACAACACTAGACGAGTCACAACACAAGGTGAGTCACAACACTAGACGAGTCACAACACTAGTCGAGTCACAACTCTAGACGAGTCACAACACTAGACGAGTCACAACACTAGACGAGTCACAACACTAGGTGAGTCACAACACTAGGTGAGTCACAACATTAGGTGAGTCACAACACTAGGTGAGTCACAACACTAGACGAGGCACAACACTAGACGAGTCACAACACTAGGTGAGTCACAACACTAGGTGAGTCACAACACTAGGTGAGTCACAACACAGGTGAGTCACAACACTAGATGAGTCACAACACTAGATGAGTAACAACACTAGATGAGTCAACACTAGTTGAGCCACAACACTAGATGAGTAACAACACTAGATGAGTCAACACTAGTTGAGCCACAACACTAGATGAGTAACAACACTAGATGAGTAACAACACTAGATGAGTCACAACACTAGATGATTCACAACACTAGGTGAGTCAACACTAGGTGAGTCACAACACTAGGTGAGTCAACACTAGGTGAGTCAACACTAGGTGAGTCAACACTAGGTGAGTCAACACTAGGTGAGTCACAACACTTGGTGAGTCACAACGCTAGGTGAGTCACAACACTAGGTGAGTCACAACACTAGGTGAGTCATAACACTAGGTGAGTCACAACACTAGGTGAGTCAACACTAGGTGAGTCAACACTAGGTGAGTCACAACACTAGGTGAGTCACAACACTAGGTGAGTCAACACTAGGTGAGTCACAACACTAGGTGAGTCATAACACTAGGTGAGTTACACTAGGTGAGTCAACACTAGGTGAGTCAACACTAGGTGAGTCACAACACTAGGTGAGTCAACACTAGGTGAGTCACAACACTACGTGAGTCACAACACTAGGTGAGTCAACACTAGGTGAGTCACAACACTAGGTGAGTCACAACACTAGGTGAGTCACAACACTAGGTTAGTCACAACACTAGGTGAGTCAACACTAGGTGAGTCAACACTAGGTGAGTCACAACACTAGGTGAGTCACAACACTAGGTGAGTCACAACACTAGGTGAGTCACAACACTAGTTAGTCACAACACTAGGTGAGTCAACACTAGGTGAGTCACAACACTAGGTGAGTCACAACACTAGGTGAGTCAACACTAGGTGAGTCACAACACTAGGTGAGTCATAACACTAGGTGAGTCACAACACTAGGTGAGTCAACACTAGGTGAGTCACAACACTAGGTGAGTCACAACACTAGGTGAGTCACACTAGGTGAGTCACAACACTAGGTGAGTCACAAGACTAGGTGAGTCAACACTAGGTGCTTCAACATTAGGTGAGTCAACACTAGGTGAGTCACAACACTTGGTGAGTCACAACGCTAGGTGAGTCACAACACTAGGTGAGTCACAACACTAGGTGAGTCATAACACTAGGTGAGTCAACACTAGGTGAGTCAACACTAGGTGAGTCACAACACTAGGTGAGTCACAACACTAGGTGAGTCAACACTAGGTGAGTCACAACACTAGGTGAGTCATAACACTAGGTGAGTTACACTAGGTGAGTCAACACTAGGTGAGTCAACACTAGGTGAGTCACAACACTAGGTGAGTCAACACTAGGTGAGTCACAACACTACGTGAGTCACAACACTAGGTGAGTCAACACTAGGTGAGTCACAACACTAGGTGAGTCACAACACTAGGTGAGTCACAACACTAGGTTAGTCACAACACTAGGTGAGTCAACACTAGGTGAGTCAACACTAGGTGAGTCACAACACTAGGTGAGTCACAACACTAGGTGAGTCACAACACTAGGTGAGTCACAACACTAGTTAGTCACAACACTAGGTGAGTCAACACTAGGTGAGTCACAACACTAGGTGAGTCACAACACTAGGTGAGTCAACACTAGGTGAGTCACAACACTAGGTGAGTCATAACACTAGGTGAGTCACAACACTAGGTGAGTCAACACTAGGTGAGTCACAACACTAGGTGAGTCACAACACTAGGTGAGTCACACTAGGTGAGTCACAACACTAGGTGAGTCACAAGACTAGGTGAGTCAACACTAGGTGAGTCACAACACTAGGTGAGTCACAACACTAAATGAGTCACAACACTAGGTGAGTCACAACACTAGGTGAGTCACAACACTAGGTGAGTCACAACACTAGGTGAGTCAACACTAGGTGAGTCACAACACTAGGTGAGTCACAACACTAGGTGAGTCACAACACTAGGTGAGTCAACACTAGGTGAGTCACAACACTAGGTGAGTCACAACACTAGGTGAGTCACAACACTAGGTGAGTCACAACACTAGGTGAGTCAACACTAGGTGAGTCACAACACTAGGTGAGTCACAACACTAGGTGAGTCACTGCTCACTCACACTCTTGATACATCACAGTGAACTCCTGTCCATGTATCTTATATTCTGTTATAATAATAATAATAATAATAATAGTAATAATAATAATAATAACTGTAACATTAATAATAACAAAAGTGATGTTCAGTATGTGTTATTCTGGTGGCGCTGCCAGACGTGCGCTGCAGTGGATGCTGCCATTATGCCGGGAAGCTGTCGTACATCGTGAGGCCACAAAGTCACACGTTGTCAAGGTTCTTGATGGTTTCCGACGAGCGTACAGGTGAGGCTTTATTACACCCCTCCTTGCTTTATTACACCCCCTCCTTGCTTTATTACACCCCTCCTTGCTTTATTACACCCCCTCCTTGCTTTATTACACCCCCTCCTTGCTTTATTACACCCCTCCTTGCTTTATTACACCCCTTCTTGCTTTATTACACCCCTCCTTGCTTTATTACACCCCTCCTTGCTTTATTACACCCCTCCTTGCTTTATTACACCCCTCCTTGCTTTATTACACCCCTCCTTGCTTTATTACACCCCCTCCTTGCTTTATTACACCCCCTCCTTGCTTTATTACACCCCTCCTTGCTTTATTACACCCCCTCCTTGCTTTATTACACCCCCTCCTTGCTTTATTACACCCCCCTCCTTGCTTTATTACACCCCCTCCTTGCTTTATTACACCCCCTCCTTGCTTTATTACACCCCCTCCTTGCTTTATTACACCCCTCCTTGCTTTATTACACCCCCTCCTTGCTTTCTTACATCCCTCCTTGCTTTATTACACCCCTCCTTGCTTTATTACACCCCTCCTTGCTTTATTACACCCCCTCCTTGCTTTATTACACCCCTCCTTGCTTTATTACACCCCTCCTTGCTTTATTACACCCCTCCTTGCTTTATTACACCCCCTCCTTGCTTTATTACACCCCTCCTTGCTTTATTACACCCCCTCCTTGCTTTATTACACCCCCTCCTTGCTTTATTACACCCCATACTTGCTTTATTACACCCCCTCCTTGCTTTATTGCACCCCCTCCTTGCTTTATTACACCCCCTCCTTGCTTTATTACACCCCCTCCTTGCTTTATTACACCCCCTCCTTGCTTTATTGCACCCCCTCCTTACTTTATTACACCCCTCCTTGCTTTATTACACCCCCTCATTGCTTTATTACACCTCTTCTTGCTTTATTACACCCTCTTCCTGCTTTATTACACCCCTCCTTGCTTTATTAAACCCCCTCCTTGCTTTATTACACCCCCTCCTTGCTTTATTTCACCCCCTCCTTGCTTTATTACACCCCCTCCTTGCTTTATTTCACCCCCTCCTTGCTTTATTACACCCCCTCCTTGCTTTATTACACCCCCTCCTTGCTTTATTACACCCCTCCTTGCTTTATTACACCCCCTCCTTGCTTTATTACACCCCTCCTTGCTTTATTACACCCCTCCTTGCTTTATTACACCACTCCTTGCTTTATTACACCCCTCCTTGCTTTATTACACCCCCTCCTTGCTTTATTACACCCCTCCTTGCTTTATTATACCCCTCCTTGCTTTATTACATCCCCTTGCTTTATTACACTTCTCCTTGCTTTATTACACCTCCTCCCTGCTTTATTACACCTCCTTCCTGCTTTATTACACCTCCTCTCTGCTTTACTACACCTCCCTGCTTTATTACACCACCTCCCTGCTTTATTACACCACCTCCCTGCTTTATTACACCACCTCCCTGCTTTATTACACCACCTCCCTGCTTTACTACACCACCTCCCTGCTTTATTACACCACCTCCCTGCTTTATTACACCACCTGTCTGCTTTATTACACCACCTGTCTGCTTTATTACACCACCTGTCTGCTTTATTACACCCCCTCCCTGCTTTACTACACCTCTCTGCTTTATTACACCACCTCCCTGCTTTATTACACCACCTCCCTGCTTTACTACACCACCTCCCTGCTTTATTACACCACCTCCCTGCTTTACTACACCACCTCCCTGCTTTACTACACCTCCCTGCTTTACTACACCACCTCCCTGCTTTACTACACCACCTCCCTGCTTTATTACACCACCTCCCTGCTTTATTACACCACCTGTCTGCTTTATTACACCCCCTCCCTGCTTTACTACACCTCCCTGCTTTATTACACCACCTCCCTGCTTTATTACACCACCTCCCTGCTTTATTACACCACCTCCCTGCTTTACTACACCACCTCCCTGCTTTACTACACCTCCCTGCTTTTCTACACCACCTCCCTGCTTTACTACACCACCTCCCTGCTTTTCTACACCACCTCCCTGCTTTACTACACCTCCCTGCTTTACTACACCACCTCCCTGCTTTATTACACCACCTCCCTGCTTTACTACACCACCTCCCTGCTTTACTACACCTCCCTGCTTTTCTACACCACCTCCCTGCTTTACTACACCACCTCCCTGCTTTTCTACACCACCTCCCTGCTTTACTACACCTCCCTGCTTTACTACACCACCTCCCTGCTTTATTACACCACCTCCCTGCTTTATTACACCTCCCTGCTTTATTACACCTCCTCCCTGCTTTATTACACCTCCTCCCTGGTTTATTGCATGTTTTGGCTACTTTATTATACGTTAGTCGGTTGTGTATATAAGAAACTGCTGTTAGTCTTCTCCTCTAATCAATCTGTCATTGCCTGGAGTTTTTCGTTTCGCTCTTCTCGACCTTCACTTATTTATCTTCGTTTTCCACACACTTATCAAAGTTATCCACCAAGCTTTACTGCTGGTCTGCAGAATCTTCCCTAAAGAACCGTGTAATCGGCAAAGAATAATTGTATTCACTCAACATTTCCCAAAATCTCTCTCTCTCCTCTACACTTCTCTCTTCTCCAGGTGCATATACGCTTACTATAACCCACTTTTCACATCCAACCTTTAATTTACTCCACATAATCCTTGAATTAATACATTTAGAGTCCCTCTTTTCCTGCCATAAGTTATCCTTCAACATTATTGCTACTCCTTCTTTAGCTCTAACTCTATTAGAATTCCTTGACCTAATCCCATTTATTCCTCTCCACTGAAACTCTCCTACCCACTTCAGCTTTGTTTCACTTAAAGCCAGGACATCCAACTTCTTCTCATTCATAACATCCACAATCATCTCTATCTTATCATTCACACAACATCCACACACATTCAGACTTCCCACTTTGACAATTTTCTTTTCTTATTCTTTTTAGTAATTATTACAGGAAAAGGGGTTACTAGCCCATTGTTCCCGGCATTTTAGTTGACTTTTACAACACGCATGGCTTACGGAGGAAAGATTCTTATTCCACTTCCCAGTGGATATAAAAGGAAAAGTAATAAGACCAAGAACTATTAAGATAAAATCAAAGAAAACTCAGATGAGTGTGTATAAATAAACGTGTACATGTATGTGTAGTGTGACCTAAGTGTAAGTAGAAGTAGCAAGACGTACCTGTAATCTTGCATATTTATGAGACAGACAAAAGACACTAGCAATCCTACCATCATGTAAAACAATTACAGGCTTTTGTTTTACACTCACTTGGCAGGACGGTAGTACCTACTGAATATATAAGCATTATATTACTAACAGCAACAGTGAGTATTTATGCAGAGACTTGTATATACATATACCCAAGAATATTATGGGGTTGAAGAGTACTGACAGGTAAGTGGAAGGTAACGTGTGTGACTAGACTGTTTTGACATTTGGCAGGATGAGGTATGTGAGAAACATGGGGGAGACTGGCAGTATGTGACAAACATGGGGGAGACTGGCAGTATGTGACAAACATGGGGGAGACTGACAGGATGTGACAAACATGGGGGAGACTGACAGGATGTGAGAAACATGGGGGAGACTGGCAGGATGTGAGAAACATGGGGGAGACTGGCAGGATGTGAGAAACATGGGGGAGACTGGCAGGATGTGAGAAACATGGGAGAGACTGACAGAATGTCAGAAACATGGGGGAGACTGGCAGGATGTGTCAAACATGGGGGAGACTGGCAGGATGTGACAAACATGGGGGAGACTGGCAGGATGTGAGAAACATGGGGGAGACTGGCAGGATGTGGCAAACATGGGGGAGACTGGCAGGATGGGAGAAACATGGGGGAGACTGACAGGATGTGAGAAACATGGGGGAGACTGACAGGATGTGAGAAACATGGGAGAGACTGGCAGGATGTGAGAAACATGGGAGACTGGCAGGATGTGACAAACATGGGGGAGACTGGCAGCATGTGAGAAACATGGGGGAGACTGGCAGGATGGGAAGAGAGGGAGTATAACTGGGAAGTCAGTGGAGAGGAAGTTTATGTTGGAGGTCAGTAGAGAGGAAGTTTGTGTGGGAGGTCAGTAGAGAGGAAGTTTGTGTGGGAGGTCAGTAGAGAGGAAGTTTGTGTGGGAGGTCAGTAGAGAGGAAGTTTGTGTGGGAGGTCAGTAGAGAGGAAGTTTGTGTGGGAGGTCAGTAGAGAGGAAGTTTGTGTGGGAGGTCAGTAGAGAGGAAGTTTGTGTGGGAGGTCAGTAGAGAGGAAGTTTGTGTGGGAGGTCAGTAGAGAGGAAGTTTATGTGGGAGGTCAGTAGAGAGGAAGTTTGTGTGGGAGGTCAGTAGAGAGGAAGTTTGTGTGGGAGGTCAGTAGACAGGAAGTTTATGTGGGAGGTCAGTAGAAAGGAAGTTTATGTGGGAGGTCAGTAGACAGGAAGTTTATGTGGGAGGTCAGTAGAAAGGAAGTTTATGTGGAAGGTCAGTAGAGAGAAAGTTTATGTGGGAGGTCAGTAGAGAGGAAGTTTGTGTGGAAGGTCAGTAGAAAGGAAGTTTATGTGGGAGGTCAGTACACAGGAAGTTTATGTGGAAGGTCAGTAGAGAGAAAGTTTATGTGGGAGGTCAGTAGACAGGAAGTTTATGTGGGAGGTCAGTAGACAGGAAGTTTATGTGGGAGGTCAGTAGACAGGAAGTTTATGTGGGAGGTCAGTAGACAGGAAGTTTATGTGGGAGGTCAGTAGAAAGGAAGTTTATGTGGGAGGTCAGTAGACAGGAAGTTTATGTGGAAGGTCAGTAGAGAGAAAGTTTATGTGGGAGGTCAGTAGACAGGAAGTTTATGTGGGAGGTCAGTAGACAGGAAGTTTATGTGGGAGGTCAGTAGACAGGAAGTTTATGTGGGAGGTCAGTAGAGAGGAAGTTTATGTGGAAGGTCAGTAGAGAGGAAGTTTATGTGGGAGGTCATTAGAGAGGAAGTTTATGTGGGAGGTCATTAGAGAGGAAGTTTATGTGGAAGGTCAGTAGAGAGGAAGTTTGTGTGGGAGGTCAGTAGAAAGGAAGTTTATGTGGGAGGTCAGTAGACAGGAAGTTTATGTGGGAGGTCAGTAGAGAGGAAGTTTATGTGGGAGGTCAGTAGAGAGGAAGTTTGTGTGGGAGGTCAGTAGAGACGAAGTTTATGTGGGAGGTCAGTAGAGAGGAAATTTACGTTGGAGGTCAGTAGAGAGGAAGTTTATGTGGGAGGTCATTAGAGAGAAAGTTTGTGTGGGAGGTCAGTAGAGAGAAAGTTTATGTGGGAGGTCAGTAGAGAGGAAGTTTGTGGTAGGTCAATAGAGAGGAAGTTTATGTGGGAGGTCAGTAGAGAGGAAGTTTGTGGTAGGTCAGTAGAGAGGAAGTTTATGTGGGAGGTCAGTCGAGAGGAAGTTTGTGGTAGGTCAGTAGAGAGGAGGTTTATGTGGGAGGTCAGTAGAGAGGAAGTTTGTGGGAGGTCAATAGAGAGGAAGTTTATGTGGGAGGTCAGTAGAGAGGAAGTTTGTGGTAGGTCAGTAGAGAGGAAGTTTATGTGGGAGGTCAGTAGAGAGGAAGTTTATGTGGGAGGTCAGTAGAGAGGAAGTTTGTGGTAGGTCAGTAGATAGGAAGTTTGTGTGGGAGGTCAGTAGAGAGGAAGTTTATGTGGGAGGTCAGTAGAGAGGAAGTTTGTGTGGGAGGTCAGTAGAGAGGAAGTTTGTGGTAGGTCAGCAGAGAGGAAGTTTATGTGGGAGGTCAGTAGAGAGGAAGTTTGTGTGGGAGGTCAGTAGAGAGGAAGTTTATGTGGGAGGGCAGTAGAGAGAAAGTTTATGTGGGAGGTCAGTAGAGAGGAAGTTTGTGTGGGAGGTCAGTAGAGATCAAGTTTATGTGGGAGGTCAGTAGAGAGGAAGTTTATGTGGGAGGTCAGTAGAGAGGAAGTTTATGTGGGAGGTCAGTAGAGAGAAAGTTTATGTGGGAGGGTAGTAGAGAGGAAGTTTGTGTGGGAGGTCAGTAGAGAGAAAGTTTATGTGGGAGGGCAGTAGAGAGAAAGTTTATGTGGGAGGGTAGTAGAGAGGAAGTTTGTGTGGGAGGTCAGTAGAGAGAAAGTTTATGTGGGAGGGCAGTAGAGAGAAAGTTTATGTGGGAGGGCAGTAGAGAGGAAGTTTATGTGGGAGGTCAGTAGAGAGGAAGTTTATGTGGGAGGTCAGTAGAGAGGAAGTTTATGTGGGAGGTCAGTAGAGAGGAAGTTTATGTGGGAGGTCAGTAGAGAGGAAGTTTGTGTGGGAGGTCAGTAGAGAGGAAGTTTGTGTGGGAGGTCAGTAGAGAGGAAGTTTGTGTGGGAGGTCAGTAGAGAGCAAGTTTATGTGGGAGGTCAGTAGAGAGGAAGTTTATGTGGGAGGTCAGTAGAGAGGAAGTTTGTGTGGGAGGTCAGTAGAGAGGAAGTTTATGTGGGAGGTCAGTAGAGAGGAAGTTTATGTGGGAGGTCAGTAGAGAGGAAGTTTGTGTGGGAGGTCAGTAGAGAGGAAGTTTATGTGGGAGGTCAGTGGAGAGGAAGTTTGTGTGGGAGATCAGTAGAGAGGAAGTTTGTGTGGGAGGTCAGTAGAGAGGAAGTTTGTGTGGGAGGTCAGTAGAGAGGAAGTTTATGTGGGAGGTCAGTAGAGAGGAAGTTTATGTGGGAGGTCAGTAGAGAGGAAGTTTGTGTGGGAGGTCAGTAGAGAGGAAGTTTGTGTGGGAGGTCAGTAGAGAGGAAGTTTGTGTGGGAGGTCAGTAGAGATCAAATTTATGTGGGAGGTCAGTAGAGAGGAAGTTTATGTGGGAGGTCAGTAGAGAGGAAGTTTGTGTGGGAGGTCAGTAGAGAGGAAGTTTATGTGGGAGGTCAGTAGAGAGGAAGTTTATGTGGGAGGTCAGTAGAGAGGAAGTTTGTGTGGGAGGTCAGTAGAGAGGAAGTTTATGTGGGAGGTCAGTGGAGAGGAAGTTTATGTGGGAGGTCAGTAGAGAGGAAGTTTGTGTGGGAGGTCAGTAGAGAGGAAGTTTATGTGGGAGGACAGTAGAGAGGAAGTTTATGTGGGAGGTCAGTAGAGAGGAAGTTTGTGTGGGAGGTCAGTAGAGAGGAAGTTTATGTGGGAGGTCAGTGGAGAGGAAGTTTATGTGGGAGGTCAGTAGAGAGGAAGTTTGTGTGGGAGGTCAGTAGAGAGGAAGTTTATGTGGGAGGTCAGTAGAGAGGAAGTTTATGTGGGAGGTCAGTAGAGAGGAAGTTTGTTTAGGAAGTCAGTAGAGAGGAAGTTTATGTGGGAGGTCAGTAGAGAGGAAGTTTGTGTGGGAGGTCAGTAGAGAGGAAGTTTATGTGGGAGGTCAGTAGAGAGGAAGTTTGTGTGGGAGGTAAGTAGAGAGGAAGTTTGTGTGGGAGGTCAGTAGAGAGGAAGTTTGTGTGGGAGGTCAGTAGAGAGGAAGTTTATGTGGGAGGTCAGTAGAGACGAAGTTTGTGTGGGAGGTCAGTAGAGAGGAAGTTTATGTGGGAGGTCAGTCGAGAGGAAGTTTGTGTGGGAGGTCAGTAGAGAGGAAGTTTGTGTGGGAGGTCAGTTGAGAGGAAGTTTGTGTGGGAGGTCAGTAGAGAGGAAGTTTGTGTGGGAGGTCAGTAGAGAGGAAGTTTGTGTGGGAGGTCAGTAGAGAGGAAGTTTGTGTGGGAGGTCAGTAGAAAGGAAGTTTGTGTGGGAGGTCAGTAGAGAGGAAGTTTATGTGGGAGGTCAGTACAGAGGAAGTTTATGTGGAAGGTCAGTAGAGAGGAAGTTTGTGTGGGAGGTCAGTAGAGAGGAAGTTTGTGTGGGAGGTCAGTAGAGAGGAAGTTTATGTGGGAGGTCAGTAGAGAGGAAGTTTGTGTGGGAGGTCAGTAGAGAGGAAGTTTATGTGGGAGGTCAGTAGAGAGGAAGTTTGTGTGGGAGGTCAGTAGAGAGGAAGTTTGTGTGGGAGGTCAGTAGAGAGGAAGTTTGTGTCTGAGGTCAGTAGAGAGGAAGTTTATGTGGGAGGTCAGTAGAGAGGAAGTTTATGTGTGAGGTCAGTAGAGAGGAAGTTTTTGTGGGAGGTCAGTAGAGAGGAAGTTTATGTGGGAGGTCAGTAGAGAGGAAGTTTGTGTGGGAGGTCAGTAGAGAGGAAGTTTATGTGGGAGGTCAGTAGAGAGGAAGTTTGTGTGGGAGGTCAGTAGAGAGGAAGTTTATGTGGGAGGTCAGTAGAGAGGAAGTTTATGTGGGAGGTCAGTAGAGAGGAAGTTTATGTGGAGGTCAGTAGAGAGGAAGTTTGTGTGGGAGGTCAGTAGAGAGGAAGTTTATGTGGGAGGTCAGTAGAGAGGAAGTTTATGTGGGAGGGCAGAAGAGAGGAAGTTTGTGTGGGAGGTCAGTAGAGAGGAAGTTTATGTGGGAGGTCAGTGGAGAGGAAGTTTGTGTGGGAGGTCAGTAGAGAGGAAGTTTGTGTGGGAGGTCAGTAGAGAGGAAGTTTGTGTGGGAGGAGAGTAGAGAGGAAGTTTATGTGGGAGGTCAGTAGAGAGGAAGTTTATGTGGGAGGTCAGTAGAGAGGAAGTTTGTGTGGGAGGTCAGTAGAGAGGAAGTTTATGTGGGAGGTCAGTAGAGAGGAAGTTTGTGTGGGAGGTCAGTAGAGACGAAGTTTGTGTGGGAGGTCAGTAGAGAGGAAGTTTTTGTGGGAGGTCAGTTGAGAGGAAGTTTGTGTGGGAGGTCAGTAGAGAGGAAGTTTGTGTGGGAGGTCAGTAGAGAGGAAGTTTGTGTGGGAGGTCAGTAGAGAGGAAGTTTGTGTGGGAGGTCAGTAGAGAGGAAGTTTGTGTGGGAGGTCAGTAGAGAGGAAGTGTGAGTGGGAGGTCAGTGGAGAGGAAGTTTGTGTGGGAGGTCAGTAGAAAGGAAGTTTGTGTGGGAGGTCAGTAGAGAGGAAGTTTATGTGGGAGGTCAGTAGAGAGGTAGTTTATGTGGGAGGTCAGTAGAGAGGAAGTTTGTGTGGGAGGTCAGTAGAGAGGAAGCTTATTTGGGAGGTCAGTAGAGAGAAAGTTTGTGTGGGAGGTCAGTAGAGAGGAAGTTTATGTGGGAGGTCAGTAGAGAGGAAGTTTGTGTGGGAGGTCAGTAGAGAGGAAGTTTATGTGGGAGGTCAGTAGAGAGGAAGTTTATGTGGGAGGTCAGTAGAGAGGACGTTTATGTGGAGGTCAGTAAAGAGGAAGTTTAAGTGGGAGGTCAATAGAGAGGAAGTTTATGTGGAGGTCAGTAGAGAGGAAGTTTATGTGGGAGGTCAGTAGAGAGGAAGTTTATGTGGGAGGTCAGTAGAGAGGAAGTTTATGTGGAGGTCAGTAGAGAGGAAGTTTATGTGGGAGGTCAGTAGAGAGGAAGTTTATGTGGAGGTCAGTAGAGAGGAAGTTTATGTGGGAGGTCAGTAGAGAGGAAGTTTATGTGGGAGGTCAGTAGAGAGGAAGTTTATGTGGAGGTCAGTAGAGAGGAAGTTTATGTGGGAGGTCAGTAGAGAGGAAGTTTATGTGGGAGGTCAGTAGAGAGGAAGTTTATGTGGGAGGTCAGTAGAGAGGAAGTTTATGTGGGAGGTCAGTAGAGAGGAAGTTTATGTGGGAGGTCAGTAGAGAGGAGGAGATTTGTGTTTGCTATGTAAATGTTTTTCTACTCGCCTGACAATACTTTTCAGGAAGCTGGGTGATCTACTGGTGGGGGAGGGTCGACTGCCCTCACCTGACCTTGTCTTCTTCCTCAGTCACTATGACCTGGGTCACCTGGTGCAGCAACCAGCCCCGGCCCTCCTAGCAAAGTAAGTCATTACATTTCATTCTTCATCTCGACAGCTTCTCCTTATACATGAGTCACTGTGACCAGCCTCTCAGTGACAGCTTTTCCTCATACACAAGTCACTGTGACCAGCCTCTCGTCCACCAGTCACTGTGACCAGCCTCGCAGTGACAGCTTCTCCTCATACACAAGTCACTGTGACCAGCCTCTCGTCCACCAGTCACTGTGACCAGCCTCTCAGTGACAGCTTCTCCTCGTACACAAGTCACTGTGACCAGCCTCTCGTCTAGCAGTCACTGTGACCAGCCTCTCGTCTACCAGTCTCTGTGATCAGCATCTCGTCCACCATTGTGACCAGCATCTCGTCCACCAGTCACTGTGACCAGCATCTCGTCCACCAGTCACTGTGACCAGCATCTCGTCCACCAGTCACTGTGACCAACCTTTCATCCACCAATCACTGTGATCAGCATCTCGTCCACCAGTCACTGTGACCAGTATATCGTCCACCAGTCACTGTGACCAACCTCTCGTCTACCAATCACTGTGACCAACCTCTCGTCCACCAGTTACTGTGACCAACCTCTCGTCCACCAGTTACTGCGACCAGCATTTCATCCACCAGTCACTGTGACCATCTCGTCCACCAGTTACTGTAACCAGCATCTCGTCCACCAGTCACTGTGACCATCTCGTCCACCAGACACTGTGACCAGCATCTCCTCCACCAGTCAATGTGTCCAGCATCTCGTCCACCAGTCACTGTGACAAGCCTCTCGTCCACTAGTCACTGTGACCAGCCTCTCGTCCACCAGTCACTGTGAACAGCATCTCGTCCACCAGTCACTGTGACCAGCCTCTCGTCCACCAGTCATTGTGACCAGCATCTCGTCCAGTCACTGTGACCAACCTCTCGTCCACCAGTCACTGTGACCAGCATCTCGTCCACCAGTCACTGTGACCAGCATCTCGTCAACCAGTCACTTTGACCAGCCTCTCGTCCACCAGTCACTGTGACCAGCCTCTCGTCCACCAGTAACTGTGACCAGCCTCTCGTCCACCAGTCACTGTGACCAGCCTCTCGTCCACCAGTCACTGTGAACAGTATCTCGTCCACCAATCACTGCTACCAGCCTCTCGTCCACCAGTCACTGTGTCTCGTCCACCACTGTGACCAGCCTCTCGTCCACCAGTCACTGTGACCAGCCTCTCGTCCACCAGTCACTGTGACCCCCTTCTCGACTAACAGTCACTGTGACCACCCTCTCGTCCACCAGTCACTGTGACCAGCATCTCGTCCACCAGTCACTGTGACCAACCTCTCGTCCACCAGTCACTGTGACCACCCTCTCGTCCACCAGTCACTGTGACCATCATCTCGTCCACCAGTCACTGTGACCAACCTCTCGTCCACCAGTCACTGTGACCAGCATCTCGTCCACCAGTCACTGTGGCCAGCCTCTCGTCCACCAGTCACTGTGACCAGCCTCTCGTCCACCAGTCACTGTGACCAGCCTCTCGTCCACCAGCTACTCTAACCAGCTTCTCGTCTACCAGTCACTGTGACCAGCCTCTCGTCCACCAGTCACTGTGACCAGCCTCTCGTCTACCAGTCACTGTGACCAGACTCTCGTCCACCAGTCACTGTGACCAGCATCTCGTCTACCAGTCACTGTGACCAGCATCTCGTCTACCAGTCACTGTGATCAGCATCTCGTCTACTAGTCACTGTGACCAGCTTCTCGTCTACCAGTCACTGTGACCAGCCTCTCCTCCACATGTCACTTAGACCAGCATCTCGTCTGCCAGTCACTGTGACTAGCTTCTCGTCTACCAGTCACTGTGACCAGCGTCTCGTCTACCAGTCACTGTGACCAGCATCTCGTCTACCAGTCACTGTGACGAGCTCTCGTCTACCAGTCACTGACCAGCCTCTCGTCCATCAGTCACTTAGACCAGCATCTCGTCTACCAGTCACTGTGACCAGCTTCTCGTCTACCAGTCACTGTGACCAGCCTGTCGTCCACCAGTCACTGTGACCAGCATCTCGTCCACCAGTCACTGTGACCAGCTTCTCGTCCACCAGTCACTGTAACCAGCCTGACGTCTATCAGTCACTGTGACCAGCTTTTCGTCCACCAGTCACTGTGACCAGCATCTCGTCCACCAGTCACTGTGACAAGCCTGTCGTCCACCAGTCACTGTGACCAGCTCTCGGCCAGTCACTGTGACCAGCATCTCGTCCAGTCACTGTAACCAGCCTGTCGTCCACCAGTCACTGTGACCAGCCTGTCGTCCGCCAACCACTGTGACCAGCTTCTCGTCTACCAGTCTCTGTGACCAGCTTCTCGTCAACCAGTCACTGTGACCAGCATCTCGTCCACCAGTCACTGTGACCAGCATCTCGTCTACCAGTCACTGTGACCAGCTTCTCGTCTACCAGTCACTGTGACCAGCCTGTCGTCCACCAGTCACTGTGACCAGCATCTCGTTCACCAGTCACTGTGACCTGTCTGTCGTCCACCAGTCACTGTCACCAGCTTCTCTTCTACCAGTCACTGTGACCAGCATCTCGTCTGCCAGTCACTGTGACCAGCTTCTCGTCTACCAGTCACTGTGACCAGCTTCTCGTCCACCAGTCACTGTGACCAACTTCTCGTCTACCAGTCACTGTGACCAGCTTCTCGTCTACCAGTCACTGTGACCAGGTTCTCGTCCACCTCTCACTGTGACCAGCTTCTCGTCTACCAGTCACTGTGACCAGCATCTCGTCTGCCAGTCACTGTGACCAGCTTCTCGTCTACCAGTCACTGTGACCAGCTTCTCGTCCACCATTCACTGTGGCCAGCTTCTCGTCTACCAGTCACTGTGACCAGCTTCTCGTCTACCAGTCACTGTGACCAGCTTCTCGTCTACCAGTCACTGTGAAGAGGTTCTCGTCTACCAGTCACTGTGATCAGTTTCTCGTCCACCAGTCACTGTGACCAGCTTCTCGTCTACCAGTCACTGTGACCAGCTTCTCGTCCACCAGTCACTGTGACCAGCTTCTCGTCTACCAGTCACTGTGACCAGCTTCTCGTCTACCAGTCACTGTGACCAGCTTCTCGTCCACCAGTCACTGTGACCAACTTCTCGTCTACCAGTCACTGTGACCAGCTTCTCGTCTACCAGTCACTGTGACCAGCATCTCGTCCAGTCACTGTGACCAACATCTCGTCCACCAGTCACTGTGACCAGCATCTCGTCCACCAGTCACTGTGACCAGCATCTCGTCAACCAGTCACTTTGACCAGCCTCTCGTCCACCAGTCACTGTGACCAGCCTCTCGTCCACCCGTAACTGTGACCAGCCTCTCGTCCACCAGTCACTGTGAACAGTATCTCGTCCACCAATCACTGCTACCAGCCTCTCGTCCACCAGTCACTGTGACCAACCTCTCTTCCACCAGTCACTGTGACCAGCATCTCGTCCACCAGTCACTGCGACCATCTCGTCCACCAGTCACTGTGACCAGCCTCTCGTTCACCAGTCACTGTGAACAACCTCTCGTCCACCAGTCACTGTGACCAGCCTCTCGTCCACCATTCACTGTGACCAGCCTCTCGTCCACGACTGTGACCAGCCTCTCGTCCGCCAGTCACTGTGACCAGCCTCTCGTCCACCAGTCACTGTGACCACCCTCTCGTCCAACAGTCACAGTGACCACCCTCTCGTCCACCAGTCACTGAGCAGCATCTCGTCCACCAGTCACTGTGACCAGCCTCTCGTCCACCATTCACTGTGACCAGCCTCTCGACCACCACTGTGACGAGCCTCTCGTCCACCAGTCACTGTGACCACCCTCTCGTCCACCAGTCACTGTGACCACCCTCTCGTCCACCAGTCACTGTGACCACCCTCTCGTCCACCAGTCACTGAGCAGCATCTCGTCCACCAGTCACTGTAACCAACCTCTCGTCCACCAATCACTGTGACCACCCTCTCGTTCACCAGTCACTGTGACCACCCTCTCGTCCACCAGTCACTGACCAGCATCTCGTCCACCAGGCATTGTGACCAACCTCTCGTCCACCAGTCACTGTGACCAGCACTCATTTCGTCCACCAATCACTGTGACCAGCCTCTCGTCCACCACTGTGCCCAGCATCTCGTCCACCAGTCACTGTGACCAGCATCTCCACCAGTCACTGTGAACAGCATCTCTTCCACCAGTCACTGTGACCAGCATCTCTTCCGCCAGTCACTGTGACCAGCCTCTCGTTCACCAGTCATTGTGACCAGCCTCTCGTCCACCAGTCACTGTGACCAGCCTCTCGTCCACCAGTCACTGTGACCCCCTTCTCGACTACCAGTCACTGTGACCACCCTCTCGTCCACCTGTCACTGTGACCAGCATCTCGTCTACCAGTCACTGTGACCAGCATCTCGTCTACCAGTCACTGTGATCAGCATCTCGTCTACCGGTCACTGTGACCAGCATCTCGTCTACCAGTCACTGTGATCAGCATCTCGTCTACCAGTCACTGTGACCAGCTTCTCGTCTACCAGTCACTGTTACCAGCCTCTCGTCTACCAGTCACTGTGACCAGACTCTCGTCCACCAGTCACTGTGACCAGCATCTCGTCTACCAGTCACTGTGACCAGCATCTCGTCTACCAGTCACTGTGACCAGCTTCTCGTCCACCAGTCACTGTGACCAGCTTCTCGTCTACCAGTCACTGTGACCAGCATCTCGTCCACCAGTCACTGTGACCAGCTTCTCGTCCACCAGTCACTGTGACCAGCTTCTCGTCTACCAGTCACTGTGACCAGCTTCTCGTCCACCAGTCACTGTGACCAACTTCTCGTCTACCAGTCACTGTGACCAGCTTCTCGTCTACCAGTCACTGTGACCAGCATCTCGTCCAGTCACTGTGACCAACCTCTCGTCCACCAGTCACTGTGACCAGCATCTCGTCCACCAGTCACTGTGACCAGCATCTCGTCAACCAGTCACTTTGACCAGCCTCTCGTCCACCAGTCACTGTGACCAGCCTCTCGTCCACCAGTAACTGTGACCAGCCTCTCGTCCACCAGTCACTGTGAACAGTATCTCGTCCACCAATCACTGCTACCAGCCTCTCGTCCACCAGTCACTGTGACCAACCTCTCTTCCACCAGTCACTGTGACCAGCATCTCGTCCACCAGTCACTGTGACCATCTCGTCCACCAGTCACTGTGACCAGCCTCTCGTCCACCAGTCACTGTGACCAATCTCTCTTCCACCAGTCACTGTGACCAGCATCTCGTCCACCAGTCACTGTGACCATCTCGTCCACCAGTCACTGTGACCAGCCTCTCGTTCACCAGTCACTGTGAAAACCTCTCGTCCACCAGTCACTGTGACCAGCCTCTCGTCTACCATTCACTGTGACCAGCCTCTCGTCCACCACTGTGACCAGCCTCTCGTCCACCAGTCACTGTGACCAGCCTCTCGTCCACCAGTCACTGTGACCACCCTCTCGTCCACCAGTCACTGTGACCACCCTCTCGTCCACCAGTCACTGAGCAGCATCTCGTCCACCAGTCACTGTAACCAACCTCTCGTCCACCAATCACTGTGACCACCCTCTCGTTCACCAGTCACTGTGACCAGCATCTCGTCCACCAGGCATTGTGACCAACCTCTCGTCCACCAGTCACTGTGACCAGCACTCATTTCGTCCACCAATCACTGTGACCAGCCTCTCGTCCACCACTGTGCCCAGCATCTCGTCCACCAGTCACTGTGACCAGCATCTCCACCAGTCACTGTGAACAGCATCTCTTCCACCAGTCACTGTGACCAGCATCTCTTCCGCCAGTCACTGTGACCAGCCTCTCGTTCACCAGTCATTGTGACCAGCCTCTCGTCCACCAGTCACTGTGACCAGCCTCTCGTCCACCAGTCACTGTGACCCCCTTCTCGATTACCAGTCACTGTGACCACCCTCTCGTCCACCAGTCACTGTGACCAGCATCTCGTCTACCAGTCACTGTGACCAGCATCTCGTCTACCAGTCACTCTGATCAGCATCTCGTCTACCAGTCACTGTGACCAGCATCTCGTCTACCAGTCACTGTGATCAGCATCTCGTCTACCAGTCACTGTGACCAGCTTCTCGTCTACCAGTCACTGTTACCAGCCTCTCGTCTACCAGTCACTGTGACCAGACTCTCGTCCACCAGTCACTGTGACCAGCATCTCGTCTACCAGTCACTGTGACCAGCATCTCGTCTACCAGTCACTGTGATAAGCATCTCGTCTACCAGTCACTGTGACCAGCTTCTCGTCTACCAGTCACTGTGCCCAGCCTCTCGTCCACATGTCATTTTGACCAGCATCTCGTCTGCCAGTCACTGTGACTAGCTTCTCGTCTACCAGTCACTGTGACCAGCATCTCGTCTACCAGTCACTGTGACCAGCATCTCGTCTACCAGTCACTGTGACGAGCTTCTCGTCTACCAGTCACTGACCAGCCTCTCGTCCACCAGTCACTTAGACCAGCATCTCGTCTACCAGTCACTGTGACCAGCTTCTCGTCTACCAGTCACTGTGACCAGCCTGTCGTCCACCAGTCACTGTGACCAGCATCTCGTCCACCAGTCACTCTGACCGGCCTGTCGTCCATCAGTCACTGTGACCAGCCTGTCGTCTATCAGTCACTGTGACCAGCTTCTCGTCCACCAGTCACTGTGACCAGCTCTCGTCCAGTCACTGTGACCAGCTCTCGTCCAGTCACTGTGACCAGCATCTCGTCCAGTCACTGTAACCAGCCTGTCGTCCACCAGTCACTGTGACCAGCCTGTCGTCCGCCAACCACTGTGACCAGCTTCTCGTCTACCAGTCTCTGTGACCAGCTTCTCGTCAACCAGTCACTGTGACCAGCATCTCGTCCACCAGTCACTGTGACCAGCATCTCGTCTACCAGTCACTGTGACCAGCTTCTCGTCTGCCGGTCACTGTGACCAGCTTCTTGTCTACCAGTCACTGTGACCAGCTTCTCGTCCACCAGTCACTGTGACCAGCTTCTCGTCTACCAGTCACTTACCTGGAGGTTACCTGGAGGTTATTCCGGGGATCAACGCCCCCGCGGCCCGGTCCACGACCAGGCCTCCCGATGGATCAGGGCCTGATCAACTAGGCTGTTACTGCTGGCCGCACGCAGTCCGACGTACGAGCCACAGCCCGGCTGATCCGGCACCGACTTTAGGTATCTGTCCAGCTCTCTCTTGAAGGCAGCCAGGGGTTTATTGGCAATTCCCCTAATGCTTGATGGGAGGCTGTTGAACAGTTTTGGGCCCCGGACACTTATGGTGTTTTCTCTTAGTGTACCAATGGCGCCCCTACTTTTTATTGGCGGCATTTTGCATCGCCTGCCCAGTCTTTTACTTTCGTTGGGAGTGATTTCTGTGTGCAGATTTGGGACCATTCCTTCCAAGATTTTCCAAGTGTAGATTATGATATATCTCTCCCTCCTGCGTTCCAACGAGTACAAGTCAAGTGCTTCCAAGCGTTCCCAGTAGTTAAGGTGCTTGACAGAACTTATACATGCAGTAAAGGATCTCTGTACACTCTCTAGATCTGCGATTTCACCTGCTTTGTATGGAGATGTTAATGTACAGCAGTATTCCAGCCTAGAGAGAACAAGTGATTTGAAAATTATCATCATGGGCTTGGCATCTCTCGTTTTGAAAGTTCTCATTATCCATCCTATCATTTTCTTTTCACGTGCGATCGTGGCACTGTTGTGATCGTTGAAAGTGAGATCCTCAGACATTACTACTCCCAGGTCCCTTACATTATTTTTCCGCTCTATTGTATGGCCGGAGTCAGTAGTATACTCTGTTCTAGTTATTATCTCCTCCAGTTTTTCATAACGGAGTAGTTGGAATTTGTCCTCATTGAACATCATATTGTTTACCGTTGCCCACTGGAAAACTTTGTTTATATCTTCTTGGAGGTTAACCGCGTCCTCAGCAGATGACAGCCTCATGCAGATCCTAGTATCATCCGCAAAGGATGATACGGTGCTGTGGTGTATATCTCTGTTTATGTCTGATATGAGGATAAGGAATAAGATGGGGGCGAGTACTGTGCCTTGTGGAACAGAGCTCTTCACTATGGCAGCCTCCGATTTAACTCTGTTGACCACTACTCTTTGTGTTCGATTTGTTAGGAAGTTGAAGATCCATCTCCCCACTTTCCCAGTTATTCCTTTAGCACGTATTTTATGGGCTATTACGCCATGATCGCATTTGTCAAATGCTTTTGCAAAGTCTGTGTATATTACATCTGCATTCTGATTTTCTTCCAGTGCATCCAAGGCCATGTCATAGTGATCCAGTAGTTGTGAGAGGCAGGAGCGACCTGCCCTGAACCCATGTTGCCCTGGATTGTGCAGATTTTGGGAATCCAGGTGATTTGCAATCCTGCTTCTTAGCACTCTTTCAAAGATTTTTATGATGTGGGATGTCAGAGCTATTGGTCTATAGTTCTTAGCTAATGCTTTGCTGCCACCTTCATGGAGTGGGGCTATATCCGTTGTTTTAAGTGACTGTGGAATTTCACCCATGTCCAAGCTCCTCCTCCATAGTGTACTTAGGGCACGCGAGAGGGGTTTCTTGCAGTTCTTAATGAAAACAGAGTTCCACGAGTCTGGGCCCGGGGCTGAGTGCATACGCATGTTGTCAATGGCTTTTTCGAAATCTATCGGAGTTAGGGTAATGTCGGAAATCTGGCATACATTTATGGAGTTTTGAGGCTCATTCATGAAGAAATCATTTGGGTCGTCGATCCTCAGACCGATTAGTGGTTCACTAAACACAGAGTCGTACTGGGATTTCAATATTTCACTCATTTCCTTGTTGTCGTCTGTGTAAGTCCCATCCTGTCTGAGTAAGGGCCCGATACTAGATGTGGTATTTGCCTTGTTTTTGGCATATGAAAAGAAATATTTTGAATTTCTTTCAATTTCACTAATAGCTTTAAGCTCCTCCTGCCTCTCCTGGTTCCTGTAAGAGTCATTTAGCTTAAGTTCGATAGTTTCCACTTCCCTGGTCAGCGCCTCCCTTCGTGTATCAGATATTCTAGCACTCCTGAGGAGCTCAGTGACTCTTCGTCGTCTTCTGTAGAGGGAGCGTCTTTTTCTCTCCAGTTTACTCCTGCTCTTCTTCTTTCTTAGGGGAATATGCCTAGAACATGCTTCGGCTACCAGGCAGTTGATCCTTTCAAGGCACTGGTTTGGGTCCAAGTCATTTAAGACATCTTCCCAACATGTTTCGTTTAGGACATGGTTTACCTGGTCCCAGTTGATGTTCTTCTTGTTGAAATTGTATTTTGTGAAGACACCTTCACAGGTACATGCATTCTGTTGTTCAGGACCCCTATGCATGTACGTCTGGACTTCGATTAGATTGTGATCGGAATTAGTTGTTTTTGATATTCTTATGTCTCTTATCAGGTCCTCATTATTTGTGAAGATAAGGTCAAGTGTGTTTTCTAGTCTTGTTGGCTCCACTATCTGCTGGCTTAAGGTGTGTTTTTCGCAGAGACTTAGTAGCTCATGTGTGTGTGACCTTTCATCTGCGCTACCTCCGGGGATTGTTTCAGCTATAACATTATTTGCTACATTCTTCCATTTTGTATGCCTTAGGTTGAAATCACCAAGCAGCCTGTCGTCCACCAGTCACTGTGACCAGCCTGTCGTCCATCAGTCACTGTGACCAGCATCTCGTCCACCAGTCACTGTGACCTGCCTGTCGTCCACCAGTCACTGTGACCAGCTTCTCGTCTACCAGTCACTGTGACCAGCATCTCGTCTGCCAGTCACTGTTACCAGCTTCTCGTCTACCAGTCACTGTGACCAGCTTCTCGTCCACCAGTCACTGTGACCAGCTTCTCGTCTACCAGTCACTGTGACCAGCTTCTCGTCTACCAGTCACTGTGACCAGCTTCTCGTCCACCAGTCACTGTGACCAGCTTCTCGTCTACCAGTCACTGTGACCAGCTTCTCGTCCACCAGTCACTGTGACCAGCTTCTCGTCTACCAGTCACTGTGACCAGCTTCTCGTCTACCAGTCACTGTGACCAGCTTTTCGTCTACCAGTCACTGTGACCGGCTTCTCGTCTACCAGTCACTGTGACCAGCTTCTCGTCTACCAGTCACTTTGACCAGCTTCTCGTCCACCAGTGACTGTGACCAGCTTCTCGTCTACCATTCACTGTGACCAGCTTCTCGTCCATCAGTCACTGTGACCAGCTTCTCGTCTATCAGTCACTGTGACCAGCATCTCGTCCACCAGTCACTGTGACCAGCTTCTCGTTTACCAGTCACTGTGACCAGCTTCTCGTCCACCAGTGACTGTGACCAGCTTCTCGTCTACCAGTCACTGTGACCAGCTTCTCGTCCACCAGTCACTGTGACCAGCATCTCGTCCACCAGTCACTGTGACCAGCCTGTCGTCCACCAGTCGCTGTGACCAGCTCTCGTCCAGTCACTGTGACCAGCATCTCGTCCAGTCACTGTAACCAGCCTGTCGTCCACCAGTCACTGTGACCAGCCTGTCGTCCACCAGCCACTGTGACCAGCATCTCGTCTACCAGTCACTGTGACCAGCTTCTCGTCCACCAGTCACTGTGACCAGCATCTCGTCCACCAGTCACTGTGACCAGCCTCTCGTCCACCAGTCACTTAGACCAGCATCTCGTCTACCAGTCACTGTGACCAGCTTCTCGTCTACCAGTCACTGTGACCAGCATCTCGTCTACCAGTCACTGTGACCAGCTTCTCGTCTACCAGTCACTGTGACCAGCCTGTCGTCCACCAGTCACTGTGACCAGCATCTCGTCCACCAGTCACTGTAACCTGCCTGTCGTCCACCAGTCACTGTGACCAGCTTCTCGTCTACCAGTCACTGTGACCAGCATCTCGTCTGCCAGTCACTGTGACCAGCTTCTCGTCTACCAGTCACTGTGACCAGCTTCTCGTCTACCAGTCACTGTGACCAGCCTGTCGTCCACCAGTCACTGTGACCAGCATCTCGTCCACCAGTCACTCTGACCGGCCTGTCGTCCATCAGTCACTGTGACCAGCCTGTCGTCTATCAGTCACTGTGACCAGCTTCTCGTCCACCAGTCACTGTGACCAGCATCTCGTCCACCAGTCACTGTGACCAGCTCTCGTCCAGTCACTGTGACCAGCATCTCGTCCAGTCACTGTAACCAGCCTGTCGTCCACCAGTCACTGTGACCAGCCTGTCTACCACCAGCCACTGTGACCAGCTTCTCGTCTACCAGTCAATGTGACCAGCTTCTCGTCCACCAGTCACTGTGATCAGCATCTCGTCCACCAGTCACTGTGACCAGCCTCTCGTCCACCAGTCACTTAGACCAGCATCTCGTCTACCAGTCACTGTGACCAGCTTCTCGTCTACCAGTCACTGTGACCAGCATCTCGTCTACCAGTCAATGTGACCAGCTTCTCGTCTACCAGTCACTTACCTGGAGGTTACCTGGAGGTTATTCCGGGGATCAACGCCCCCGCGGCCCGGTCCACGACCAGGCCTCCCGATGGATCAGGGCCTGATCAACTAGGCTGTTACTGCTGGCCGCACGCAGTCCGACGTACGAGCCACAGCCCGGCTGATCCGGCACCGACTTTAGGTATCTGTCCAGCTCTCTCTTGAAGGCAGCCAGGGGTTTATTGGCAATTCCCCTAATGCTTGATGGGAGGCTGTTGAACAGTTTTGGGCCCCGGACACTTATGGTGTTTTCTCTTAGTGTACCAATGGCGCCCCTACTTTTTATTGGCGGCATTTTGCATCGCCTGCCCAGTCTTTTACTTTCGTTGGGAGTGATTTCTGTGTGCAGATTTGGGACCATTCCTTCCAAGATTTTCCAAGTGTAGATTATGATATATCTCTCCCTCCTGCGTTCCAACGAGTACAAGTCAAGTGCTTCCAAGCGTTCCCAGTAGTTAAGGTGCTTGACAGAACTTATACATGCAGTAAAGGATCTCTGTACACTCTCTAGATCTGCGATTTCACCTGCTTTGTATGGAGATGTTAATGTACAGCAGTATTCCAGCCTAGAGAGAACAAGTGATTTGAAAATTATCATCATGGGCTTGGCATCTCTCGTTTTGAAAGTTCTCATTATCCATCCTATCATTTTCTTTTCACGTGCGATCGTGGCACTGTTGTGATCGTTGAAAGTGAGATCCTCAGACATTACTACTCCCAGGTCCCTTACATTATTTTTCCGCTCTATTGTATGGCCGGAGTCAGTAGTATACTCTGTTCTAGTTATTATCTCCTCCAGTTTTTCATAACGGAGTAGTTGGAATTTGTCCTCATTGAACATCATATTGTTTACCGTTGCCCACTGGAAAACTTTGTTTATATCTTCTTGGAGGTTAACCGCGTCCTCAGCAGATGACAGCCTCATGCAGATCCTAGTATCATCCGCAAAGGATGATACGGTGCTGTGGTGTATATCTCTGTTTATGTCTGATATGAGGATAAGGAATAAGATGGGGGCGAGTACTGTGCCTTGTGGAACAGAGCTCTTCACTATGGCAGCCTCCGATTTAACTCTGTTGACCACTACTCTTTGTGTTCGATTTGTTAGGAAGTTGAAGATCCATCTCCCCACTTTCCCAGTTATTCCTTTAGCACGTATTTTATGGGCTATTACGCCATGATCGCATTTGTCAAATGCTTTTGCAAAGTCTGTGTATATTACATCTGCATTCTGATTTTCTTCCAGTGCATCCAAGGCCATGTCATAGTGATCCAGTAGTTGTGAGAGGCAGGAGCGACCTGCCCTGAACCCATGTTGCCCTGGATTGTGCAGATTTTGGGAATCCAGGTGATTTGCAATCCTGCTTCTTAGCACTCTTTCAAAGATTTTTATGATGTGGGATGTCAGAGCTATTGGTCTATAGTTCTTAGCTAATGCTTTGCTGCCACCTTCATGGAGTGGGGCTATATCCGTTGTTTTAAGTGACTGTGGAATTTCACCCATGTCCAAGCTCCTCCTCCATAGTGTACTTAGGGCACGCGAGAGGGGTTTCTTGCAGTTCTTAATGAAAACAGAGTTCCACGAGTCTGGGCCCGGGGCTGAGTGCATACGCATGTTGTCAATGGCTTTTTCGAAATCTATCGGAGTTAGGGTAATGTCGGAAATCTGGCATACATTTATGGAGTTTTGAGGCTCATTCATGAAGAAATCATTTGGGTCGTCGATCCTCAGACCGATTAGTGGTTCACTAAACACAGAGTCGTACTGGGATTTCAATATTTCACTCATTTCCTTGTTGTCGTCTGTGTAAGTCCCATCCTGTCTGAGTAAGGGCCCGATACTAGATGTGGTATTTGCCTTGTTTTTGGCATATGAAAAGAAATATTTTGAATTTCTTTCAATTTCACTAATAGCTTTAAGCTCCTCCTGCCTCTCCTGGTTCCTGTAAGAGTCATTTAGCTTAAGTTCGATAGTTTCCACTTCCCTGGTCAGCGCCTCCCTTCGTGTATCAGATATTCTAGCACTCCTGAGGAGCTCAGTGACTCTTCGTCGTCTTCTGTAGAGGGAGCGTCTTTTTCTCTCCAGTTTACTCCTGCTCTTCTTCTTTCTTAGGGGAATATGCCTAGAACATGCTTCGGCTACCAGGCAGTTGATCCTTTCAAGGCACTGGTTTGGGTCCAAGTCATTTAAGACATCTTCCCAACATGTTTCGTTTAGGACATGGTTTACCTGGTCCCAGTTGATGTTCTTCTTGTTGAAATTGTATTTTGTGAAGACACCTTCACAGGTACATGCATTCTGTTGTTCAGGACCCCTATGCATGTACGTCTGGACTTCGATTAGATTGTGATCGGAATTAGTTGTTTTTGATATTCTTATGTCTCTTATCAGGTCCTCATTATTTGTGAAGATAAGGTCAAGTGTGTTTTCTAGTCTTGTTGGCTCCACTATCTGCTGGCTTAAGGTGTGTTTTTCGCAGAGACTTAGTAGCTCATGTGTGTGTGACCTTTCATCTGCGCTACCTCCGGGGATTGTTTCAGCTATAACATTATTTGCTACATTCTTCCATTTTGTATGCCTTAGGTTGAAATCACCAAGCAGCCTGTCGTCCACCAGTCACTGTGACCAGCCTGTCGTCCATCAGTCACTGTGACCAGCATCTCGTCCACCAGTCACTGTGACCTGCCTGTCGTCCACCAGTCACTGTGACCAGCTTCTCGTCTACCAGTCACTGTGACCAGCATCTCGTCTGCCAGTCACTGTTACCAGCTTCTCGTCTACCAGTCACTGTGACCAGCTTCTCGTCCACCAGTCACTGTGACCAGCTTCTCGTCTACCAGTCACTGTGACCAGCTTCTCGTCTACCAGTCACTGTGACCAGCTTCTCGTCCACCAGTCACTGTGACCAGCTTCTCGTCTACCAGTCACTGTGACCAGCTTCTCGTAAACCAGTCACTGTGACCAGCTTCTCGTCTACCAGTCACTGTGACCAGCTTCTCGTCTACCAGTCACTGTGACCAGCTTTTCGTCTACCAGTCACTGTGACCGGCTTCTCGTCTACCAGTCACTGTGACCAGCTTCTCGTCTACCAGTCACTGTGACCAGCTTCTCGTCCACCAGTCACTGTGACCAGCTTCTCGTCTATCAGTCACTGTGACCAGCATCTCGTCCACCAGTCACTGTGACCAGCTTCTCGTTTACCAGTCACTGTGACCAGCTTCTCGTCCACCAGTGACTGTGACCAGCTTCTCGTCTACCAGTCACTGTGACCAGCTTCTCGTCCACCAGTCACTGTGACCAGCATCTCGTCCACCAGTCACTATGACCAGCCTGTCGTCCACCAGTCGCTGTGACCAGCTCTCGTCCAGTCACTGTGACCAGCATCTCGTCCAGTCACTGTAACCAGCCTGTCGTCCACCAGTCACTGTGACCAGCCTGTCATCCACCAGCCACTGTGACCAGCTTCTCGTCTACCAGTCACTGTGACCAGCTTCTCGTCCACCAGTCACTGTGACCAGCATCTCGTCCACCAGTCACTGTGACCAGCCTCTCGTCCACCAGTCACTTAGACCAGCATCTCGTCTACCAGTCACTGTGACCAGCTTCTCGTCTACCAGTCACTGTGACCAGCATCTCGTCTACCAGTCACTGTGACCAGCTTCTCGTCTACCAGTCACTGTGACCGGCCTATCGTCCACCAGTCACTGTGACCAGCATCTCGTCCACCAGTTCTGTAACCTGCCTGTCGTCCACCAGTCACTGTGACCAGCTTCTCGTCTACCAGTCACTGTGACCAGCATCTCGTCTGCCAGTCACTGTGACCAGCTTCTCGTCTACCAGTCACTGTGACCAGCTTCTCGTCCACCAGTCACTGTGACCAGCTTCTCGTCTACCAGTCACTGTGACCAGCTTCTCGTCTACCAGTCACTGTGACCAGCTTCTCGTCCACCAGTCACTGTGACCAGCTTCTCGTCTACCAGTCACTGTGACCAGCTTCTCTTCCACCAGTCACTGTGACCAGCTTTTCGTCTACCACTCACTGTGACCAGCTTTTCTTCTACCAGTCACTGTGACCAGCTTCTCGTCTACCAGTCACTGTGACCAGCTTCTCGTCTACCAGTCACTGTGACCAGCTTCTCGTCCACCAGTCACTGTGACCAGCTTCTCGTCTACCAGTCACTGTGACCAGCTTCTCGTCCACCAGTCACTGTGACCAGCTTCTCGTCTATCAGTCACTGTGACGAGCATCTCGTCTACCAGTCACTGTTACCAGCATCTCGTCTACCAGTCACTGTGACCAGCTTCTCGTCTACCAGTCACTGTGACCAGCATCTCGTCTACCAGTCACTGTGACCAGCTTCTCGTCTACCAGTCACTGTGACCAGCCTGTCGTCCACCAGTCACTGTTACCAGCATCTCGTCTGCCGGTCACTGTGACCAGCTTGTCTACCAGTCACTGTGACCAGCTTCTCGTCCACCAGTCACTGTGACCAGCTTCTCGTCTACCAGTCACTGTGACCAGCTTCTCGTCTACCAGTCACTGTGACCACCTTCTCGTCCACAAGTCACTGTGACCAGCTTCTCGTCTACCAGTCACTGTGACCAGCTTCTCGTCCACCAGTCACTGTGACCAGTTTCTCGTCTACCAGTCACTGTGACCAGCTTCTCGTCTACCAGTCACTGTGATCAGCTTTTCGTCTACCAGTCACTGTGACCAGCTTTTCGTCTACCAGTCACTGTGACCAGCTTCTCGTCTACCAGTCACTGTGATCAGCTTTTCGTCTACCAGTCACTGTGACCAGCTTCTCGTCTACCAGTCACTGTGACCAGCTTCTCGTCTACCAGTCACTGTGACCAGCTTCTCGTCCACCATTCACTGTGACCAGCTTCTCGTCTACCTGTCACTGTGACCAGCTTCTCGTCCACCAGTCACTGTGACCAGCTTCTCGTCTATCAGTCACTGTGACCAGCATCTCGTCCACCAGTCACTGTGACCAGCTTCTCGTCTACCAGTCACTGTGACCAGCATCTCGTCTACCAGTCACTGTGACCAGCTTCTCGTCTACCAGTCACTGTGACCAGCTTCTCGTCCACCAGTCACTGTGACCAGCTTCTCGTCCACCAGTCACTGTGACCAGCTTCTCCTCTACCAGTCACTGTGACCAGCTTCTCGTCTACCAGTCACTGTGACCAGCATCTCGTCTACCAGTCACTGTGACCAGCTTCTCGTCTACCAGTCACTGTGACCAGCTTCTCGTCCACCAGTCACTGTGACCAGCTTCTCGTCCACCAGTCACTGTGACCAGCTTCTCCTCTACCAGTCACTGTGACCAGCTTCTCTTCTACCAGTCACTGTGACCAGCTTCTCGTCTACCAGTCGCTGTGACCAGCTTCTCGTCCACCAGTCACTGTGACCAGCTTCTCGTCCACCAGTCACTGTGACCAGCTTCTCCTCTACCAGTCACTCTGACCAGCTTCTCGTCTACGAGTCACTGTGACCAGCTTCTCGTCTACCTGTCACTGTGACCAGCTTCTCGCTCACCAGTCACTGTGACCAGCTTCTCGTCCACCAGTCAGTGACCAGCTTCTCGTCCACCAGTCACTGTGACCAGCTTCTCGTCTACCAGTCACTGTGACCAGCTTCTCGTCCACCAGTCACTGTGACCAGCTTCTCGCCCACCAGTCACTGTGACCAGCTTCTCGTCTACCAGTCACTGTGACCAGCTTCTCGCCCACCAGTCACTGTGACCAGCTTCTCGTCCACCAGTCACTGTGACCAGCTTCTCGCCCACCAGTCACTCTGACCAGCTTCTCGTCTACGAGTCACTGTGACCAGCTTCTCGTCCACCAGTCACTGTGACCAGCATCTCAGTTACTAGCAGTATCTTGCTCAATGTGAACTTCTCCTTAGATCGATCATTGTCACTTAATTTACATTTTAGTAAGAAAGTACAAAAAGGACAGTTCCGTGACTGGAATGCTCAAATATCCCACACATGGGAGAGAGGAGCTTACCACGACGTTTCGGTCCGACTTGTCCCATTTACGAGTCACATTGTGAGTTGTAAATGGTCCAAGTCGGGGCCAAACGTCGTCATAAGCTTTTATATTATTGTTATTTGTCATTTTAAATCATTTTTCTTCTCTCAGGGCGATGAGGCGACGGCGTCTTCATTGTCATCTAGACAACCTCAAGTTTCCTGAGATCAGCATTGGTATTCCTCAGCCTGTGAGTGTGTGTACTCACCTAATTGTACTCACCTAATTGTGGTTGCAGGGGTCGACACTCAGCTCCTGGCCCCGCCTCTTCAATGATCGCTACTAGATCCTCTCCCTCTCTGCTTCCTGAGCTTTGCCATACCTCTTCTTAAAACTATGTATGGTTCCTGCCTCCACTACTTCACTTGCTAGGCTATTCCACTTCCAGACGACTCTATGACTGAAGAAATACTTCCTAACATCCCTGTGACTCGTCTGAGTCTTCAGCTTCCAGTTGTGACCCCTTGTTTCTGTGTTCCCTCTCTGGAACATCCTGTCTCTGACCACCTTGTCTATTCTCCGCAGTATCTTGTATGTCGTTATCTTGTCTCCCCTGACCCTTCTGTCCTCCAGTGTCGTCAGTCCGATTTCCCTCAACCTTTCCTCGTACGACATTCCCCTGAGCTCTGGAACTAGCCTTTGTACTTTCTCTAACTTCTTGGCATGCTTGACGAGGTGTGGGTTCCAGACTGGTGCTGCATACTCCAGTATGGGCCTAACATACACAGTGTACAGTGTCTTGAACGATTCCTTATTAAGGTATCGGAACGCTATTCTCAGGTTTGCCAGGCGCCCGTGTGCTGCAGCAGTTATTTGGTTGATGTGTGCCTCCGGTGACGTGTTCGGTGTTATGGTCACCCCAAGATCTTTCTCCTTGAGTGAGGTCTGTAGTCTTTGTCCACCTAGCCTATACTCTGTCTGCGGTCTTCTTTGCCCCTCCCCAATCTTCATGACTTTACATTTGGCAGGGCTGAATTCGAGAAGCCAGTTTCTGGACCACATGTCCGGCCTGTCCAGGTCTCTTTGCAGTCCTGCCTCATCCTCATCTGATTTAATTCTTCTCATCAGCTTCACATCATCTGCGAATAGGGACACTTCAGAGTCTATTCCTTCCATCATGTCGTTCGCATATATCAAAAATAGCACTGGTCCTAGAACTGACCCCTCTGGGACCCCGCTCGTCACAGGCGCCCACTGTGATACCTCTTCACGTACCATGACTCGTTGTTGCCTCCCTGTCAGGTATTCCCTGATCCATTGCAGTGCCCTCCCTGTTATATGCGCCTGATCCTCCAACTTCTGCACTAATCTCTTGTGAGGAACTGTGTCAAAGGCCTTCCTGCAGTCCAGGAAAATGCAATCAACCCACCCCTCTCTCTCGTGTCTTACTTCTGTTACCTTGTCATAAAACTCCAGAAGGTTTGTGATACAGGATTTGCCTTCCATAAACCCATGCTGGTTTTCATTTATAATCTTGTTCCATTCCAGGTGTTCCACCACTCTCCTCCTGATAATCTTCTCCATGACTTTGCATACTATACAAATCAGAGACACAGGTCTGTAGTTTAGTGCCTCGTTTCTAATTCCTTTCTTAAATATGGGGACTACATTTGCTGTCTTCCATTTCTCAGGTAGTTGCCCAGTTTCAAGGGATGTGTTGAAGATTGTGGTTAGGGGCACGCACAGCATCTCTGCTCCTTCTCTAAGGACTCACGTGGAGATGTCCGGTACCATCGCATTTGAGGTATCAAGGTCACTTATCAGCTTCTGCACCTCCTCCTCGGTTGTTCGTATGTCATCCAACACTTGTTGGTATATTCCCTCTTGATGTTCCCTTCTGTGCTGTCTTCCCAGAGCCCTTCCTGTCTCTACTGTAAAAACTTCCTTAAATCTCCTGTTTAGCTCCTCACATACCTCCTGATCATTCCTTGTGAGTTCTCCACCTTCTGTCCTCAGTCTGATCACCTGGTCTTTGACTGTTGTCTTCCTCCTGATGTGGCTATACACCAGTTTCGGGTCAGTCTTGACTTTCGATGCTATGTTATTTTCATACTGTCGTTGGGCCTCCCTCCTTACCTGTGCATACTCGTTCCTGGCTCTGTGACTAATCTCCCTATTTTCATGTGTTCTCTGTTTTCTGTACTTTTTCCATTCTCTATTGCACTTTGTTTTTGCCTCCTTACACCGTCGGGTAAACTAGGGGCTCGTTCTGGTCTTCCCATTGTTTCTGTTGCCCTTGGGAATAAACCTTCCCACTGCCTTCTTGCATTTTGTTGTTACATATTCCATCATTTCATTTACTGGCTTTCCTGCCAGTTCTCTGTCCCACGGAACCTCCTGCAGGAAGTTCCTCAAACCTATGTAGTCCCCTCTTTTATAGTCTGGCTTTTCCCATTCAACTCCTGTTACTCTCTCCACTTGCAACTCTACTGTGTGTGTGTGTGTGTGTGTGTGTGTGTGTGTGTGTGTGTATGTGTGACCCCCTGCAGCTTATGTGTAGTTGCAGGGGTCGAGGCTCAGCTCCTTGCTGGTCCCACCTCTTTGTTGGTCGCTGCTAGATCCACTCTCTCCCTGCTCATTGAGCTGTATCATACCTCTTCTTAAAGCTGTGTATGGATCCTGCCTCCACTACATCACTCTCAAAATTGTTCCACTTCCTGACAACTTTGACTGAATAAATATTTCCAAACATCCCTGTAACTCTTCTGAATCTTCATTTTCAAATTGTGACCCCTTGTTGCTGTGTCCCATCTCTGGAGCATCCTGTCCATTATCCACTTTGTTAATTCCTCTCAGTATTTTGTGTTGATATCATGTCGTCCCTATCTCACCTGTCATCCAGTGTCGTCAGGTCGATTTCCCTTAACCTCTCCTCGTAGGACATACCCCTTAGTTCCGAGACTAGTCTTGTTGCAAACCGTTGCACTTTCTCTAATCTCTTGACGTGCTTAACCAGGTGTGGGTTCCAAACTGGTGCTGCATGCTTTAATATGGGCTTGACGTACACGGTGTACAGAGTCGAAATGCTATTCTTAGGTTTGCTAGTCGCCCATATGCTGCAACAGTTACTTGTTTGATGTGCGCCTCAGGAGATGTGCTCGGTATTATACTCACCCCAAGATCTTTCTTCTTGAGTGAGGTTTGCAGGCTCTGGCCACCTAGCCTGTACTCTGTGGTCTTCTTTGCCCTTCTCCAATCTTTATGACTTCGCACTTGGTGGGGTTAAACTTCAATAGGTAGTTGCTGGACTACGCTTGTAGCCTGTCCGGATGCCTTTGTAGTCCTACCTGATCCTCATCCGAGTGAATTCTTCGCATTAGCTTCACATGGTCTGCAAACAAGGACACTTTTGAATCTCTCCCGTCCGTCATGTCATTCACATATACCAGAAACAGCACCGGCCCTAGGACTGACTCCTGTGGAAACCCGCTCGTCAGATGCGCCCCCTCTGACACTTCGTCACGTATCATGACTCATCGTTGCATTCCTGTAAGGTATTTTCTGATCCATTGCAGTGCCTTAACTGTTATACCTGCCTGCTCCTCTAACTTTTGCACTAATCTCTTGTGTGAAACTGTGTCGAAAGCCTTCTTACAGTCCAAGAAAATGCAATCTCCCCACTCCTCTCTTTCTTGTCTTACTTCTGTCACCTTGTCTTAAAACTCATGTAGGTTTGTAACACAGGATTTCCCCTCCAGGAAACCATGCTGGTTGTCGTGTATAAGCTCATCCCTTTCTAGGTGCTCCACCACTACTCTCTTGATAATCTTCTCCATGATTTTTCATAATATACATGTCATTGACACTGGTCTGTAATTTAATGCTGCCTGTCTCGTTCCTTTCTTAAAAATTGGGACTATATTTGCTGTCTTCCACACCTCAGGTAGTCGACCTGTTTCTGTAGATGTGTTGAATATTGTTGTTAGTGGAACACACAGCACCTCTGCTCCCTCTCTCAGGACCCACAGAAAGATGTTGTCTAGTCCCACCGCCTTTCAGGTATCTAAATCACTTAGCAGTCTTGTAAGCTCCTCCTCGGTTGTGAGTATTGTGTCCAGCACTTGTTGGTGAACCCCACCATTCCGGCCTTCTGGAGTCCTTTCTCTCTCCACTGAATATACTTTCTTAAATCTCATCTTGAACTCTTCACATACTTCTCAGTCGTTTCGTGTGATCTCCCTTCCTTCCTTCCTCAACCTGATTACCTGGTCCTTGACTGTTGTTTTCCTCCTGATGTGACTGTACAACAGCTTTGGGTCAAACTTGGCTTTCACTGCTATGTTATTTTCGTATTGCCGTTGGGCCTTCCGTTTTATCTGTGCATATTCGTTTGTGTCTCATCGACTAATCTCCCTATTTTCCTGGTTCCTTTGTCTTCTGTACCTTTTCCATTCTCTAGTGCACTTAGTTTTGGCTTCTCTGCGCCTTTGGGTGAACCAAGGGCTCATTTTTGTCTTCCCATTATTTCTGTTGCCCTTGGGTACAAACCTCTCCTCCTGCTCCTCCTCCTTGCATTTTGTTGTCACGTATTCCATCATTCCACTTACTGATTTATCCCACCAGTTTTCTTTCCCACTGGACCTCGTGCAGGAAATTTCTCATGCCTGTGTATTTCCCTCTTTTGTAGTTTGGCTTCTCCTGCCCTTCTCTTCCTACTTCCCTCTCCACTTCTAACTCTATGTATTCGAAGCTCAGGACCACCTGATCACTAGCTCCAGGTGGCGTTTCATATGTGATGTCCTCGATGTCTGAGTTACTCAAGGTGAATATGAATATTGCTGATTCATCCTTTCCTCTCTCTCTCTCTGGTGGTGTCTCTAATGTGTTGATGCATAAAGTTTTCCAGTACCACCTCCATTATCTTGTGTGTGTGTGAGTACTTTCCTAGCTACACTTGCAGAGGTCGACATATAGCTTCTGGACCTGCGTCTTAACTTCTGTTGATATAGAGTATTGATTCCTGGATTCCAGATCTTGATATATCTATTGTGTCAAACTATCCAGACTCGGTATCACTTCTCTCAGACTTAATATAATTTTTGATGCAGCATTTCAAGCTTTCTCTGGTGTGCACAGCTGCTATCCCCCCCCCCCATCCTTTCTTTTTACTGTTTCTATCCATGATAAATAATTTAAAACCTCATATATTGCATTCAGCAATATAAAACATGTGTCCTTAATTGTGACTGTCTATATTCCTCGTACATACAATTAATCTTCGTTAATTTTGTGCCTAGCATTACTGTCAGTGTAATAGATTTTGAAAATTAATTTTTCCTCTGTTTTTTTTTTCTTCTATCTCTTTACTTTTACACTTTTATATTTGCCCACTTGACACACTTCTTTACTAACTTTACAACGCGCTTCTCTACTTTTGTTTCTGTACCACAACCATTTACCTTCCCACACTGACCTACATTTTTAACTTAAGTTTTTGTGTCACAAAGCGTCGTCGTATTTGCGCCAATCCTTCCACAGTTTTCATTATTCAAATAATTGAAACTTCCCAGACCACTGTCAGAAATTAGTATAAACTCTCGTGACATACCACTGACTCTCTCTCTCTCTCTCTCCACTGACACAGCCAGGGTTCTGACTCTCTGCAGCGAAATATGAAGATCACTGATAACAAATATAGCATTTGTACCGAAAAAGTGTCCAGGTTGTCCGTATCCTTTATGATAGATTCCTCATAGTACTTATCCCGGCGGCTGTACACCCCAGTTGACCTGGACAGCCACTTGTTTTCCACTGCCATCCTAGACACAATACCACATATTAAAGGTAAACAACCCTTTTCATTAATCTTTGTAATAGGAAGACTAAACTTGTGTCAAAGGGCCGTGGTAGCTGACGAGCCGTACAGACTAGTAAGTAATTAAGTTTATTTAAGTATGGACAAATACAGTTACATAGATTATCATACATAGCAGCATATGTGTAGAGAACCTAGAATAACCCCCCCCCCCCAAAAAAAAAAAAAAAGTGACTTATTTCTTTTGATTATTTCCATTACTGTCACTCTTGCTTCTTTTCTTGGGCAGACCCTGGTAGTTATTATTTCCTGTTTGTCTTCTGTCTGACCTTCAGGTTATGTACTCTAGATTTCTTCCTATGTTCGTGTTGCATTTATCTTTACATTGCATGATTTTATCTTTTTAATTGTAGTTTAATGTTTATTGTTCCATATTTAGTCGCAATTTTATATTGCATCCTCGACTAAATTTTAGTTATTTTTTTAAATATTTAAAGACGAGAGAGAGAGAGAGAGAGAATGAATGATTTATTGAATGTGTAATTCAGCCATACCGATCAAACAATTTTGAATTATAAAATTAAGCTTTGCAACTTATTCAAATGCCTCTGACAACATCACATAGGTGCCAGACTCTCCCAAGAAGCTCAACATCAGTAATCCCGCCCCTAAATCAATTGAAAATAATAATAATCTTCATTTCTACAAGTACATGTACAAGGTATACAGTCCTAGCTGACATCAGTCACATACTACTATATAGAAAGCTACTTGTTATACTGAGCATTTCGGGCAAATTAGGTCAGTTTTGTCCCAGGATGCGACCCACAACAGTTGACTAACACCCAGGTACCTATTTTACTGATGGGTGAAAAGGGACAACAGGTGTCTTAAGGAAACACGTCCTAATGTTTCTACTCGTACCGGAAATCGAATCATGGTTCTCAGTGCGTAAGCCGAGTTTTCTAGCAGTCGAGCTACTGCTTAAGAAGAAATTTCTCACTTAGCTGTTAGTAGTAATTTATCACAAGCTATACAATGACGGATCTAAGCAGGAGTCTGCTGGCAGGGCTGCATATGCTCTTGTTGTCACCTCCCTAGGTAAGAACGATAGCAACTATGTTGAGTTAGGCATAAGAATAACAACTGGGCATCTACACTGTAAACTAAATTGTTTGCCATCCTAATAACGTTAAAGCTAACTTATGACACTGAGCTTGACTCTATGATTATTACCGATTCTATATCATCACTGAAGGCTCTTGACTAACATAATGACTCTAACAACATGCTCTTTGGAAAAGCCAGGTATAGATACTAAAAAATCCGGGAAAAGGGAGTTGATGTACAATTATTATGGATTCTGTCAACTTCTAGGATTACTCCTTGTGGCACGCAAAGGGTACGTAACCTTTATTCGACTCATGTACACATCCTCATTGAAAGGCTATCTCCCCAACCAGCGAACCAGTACTAAGGGTCAAATGATGGGGCCCCATCGTTCGATCAGTACCAAGGTTCAGCCAATGAGAGGGTGGGTCTGACAGTCGTGGAGTTGTGGTCACCACCCACCTGTCCACCCTTGTCATTTCCATACTAGAGCTGGTTGAGTACGATTGTCCATTCTGTCTCCAGGCCGTGTCTTGGCCTTGCCTAAACCGTGTTGTACACATACATTTCCAACTGTATATAGTGTACATACATGTAACTAATTACTATTGCTCTTGGTGAAGGAAAATATATTTCAAAGTCATTCAGATGTTTGTTCTGCTCCTTGTTCCCCTTTACACCCAGGATAACAGGCCTTATTGTCCCTGGGTTGTAATATTTCTTAATGATAAAGTTGATAAACCAAAAAAAGTGCCCTGAAAGAAAATGTAGAATATAACTTTGGCGTGTCTGTGTCTAGCATTAGGAATAATATTAGGAGAGAAGTAAATAATGAAACTGAATGTTACAGGAATGCAGTTAGAAGCCTGAGTAGATCTATAACCTACTGTAACATGAACGTAAATAAGTATGTTTATGGACCAACTTACAATGTGAACAACCTAACTGATATTGTAGTAGCCAGGCTTAGGCTTGGTTACAAGTACTTCTGACAGTTTGGCAAGCACATACATGATGATCGTAGCAAATGCAAAGTATGTAGCCACCCCTATGGTCACTGTACTCGCCTAATTGTGGTTGCAGGGGTAGAGTCATAGCTCCTGGCTCCTGATCTTGAACACTGTGTGCTTAATTGTCCACTTATTCAGGAATATAAAGATAGTATAATAACCTGTGTGATATGTCAAGATATATTATTAATGGAAATAAGATACCAGACATATTAAACAAATTTCCTAAGTTTGCTGACAACAGACTAGTGTAGATTTAAGTCCAGATGTACTCGTGTAAACCCTTTCGGGCCTAGTTCCTAGGCCTTTTGTGTATCCATATGCTCTTGCACTACCCTCCACTTCTGTGGCAAAATCTAAATCTTCCTCACATTCATTCTTCTTGGGTGGCAGGTTAGCGCGCTGACCCCAAATGAGATCAAGATGAAGGGGTCAGGTCAGGTTATAGTTGGTACTCCAGTGTGTCACGGTGTGGTGACCGCTCCGGCCCGTGTTGTGACCTCTCTTCACGAAGCTACTGAAATACAGGTCAGCACTGTAGGCTTTTTACATTCCAACAGTGAGTTGTGTGTCATTGATTATGCTGTACGTTTGTGCATATTACGTAACTTGATGTATATTAATACATTATTATTATAATCAAAAAGAAGCGCTATACAGGTATATTAATACAGCTACGCGATGATGTATGCTGACCATGCCTTATGTTCACACTAACACAAGATTAATTGTAACAACGTCATTCACATTCATGAATGTGAGCAGAATGGTGACATCCTGGTGACAGTGAGCACAGACGTAGGGTGGACACCGTACTTCCCGCTCCTGGCTGGTGTCATCACAGAAATTGGAGGCCTCATCTCTCATGGTAGGAACACACAAAGTGCTATCAGTGTGCCTTTAGCCTCTCCGGTCTTCTAACAAAATTCCCAAAGTTTTGCTGTTACCTTCAGTCTAGGTGGTCAGAACTCCACACTTTAATTTTAGTAAATATTAACATGTATCCCCAATATAATTTCAATCCATTTTATTTTTATATGTATATAATTCAAATTCATTGTATCTATTTCTTTTATACAGTATACAGATAATGTAGTTTACATGTAATATATTGTTAGACACTAAGAAAACCACTAACATGCATTTCAGGCCAACTGATCCTGATACTTAAATACTACTTAAATACTACTTAAGAAGTAAAGGTAGATTATTTAGTAGGATTTTTTAAATGGAAATATAAACACATATATGTTTATATTTCCATTGTGTCGGTATTTTATACCATTTATTTCCAGGATTTTTTAAATGTACAAAAAAAGAGAGGTAGCTAAATGAAGAAGAGTACAGTTTTAAAAGTATTATTATTATTATAATCAAAAAGAAGCGCTAAGCCACAAGGGCTATACAGCGCAGTTTTAAAAGTAGGTATTAATACTTCAAACTGATACAGTGATCTTCACTTAAGTAGTATATCTTAAACAGTTAACTACTGTTAACTATTTATTGTTTTAAAGTGATTCAGTGTTTTCAGCGTTGTGGAATTATTGTAAGAGACGCTGAGGATACAGTAAGTTAGTGTCAGAAGAAATATATTGGAACATGATGAGTAAATAATTATGTATGGAGTCTGAGGAAGACTGCAAGTACAGGGACACAGTTACTTCAGCTGATTTTGTTTAGTATAGCGTAATACTGGTTTAATTACGTTAAGGAGACGAGGTGGTTTAACAATAGCTCTAAATCGATGGCAGACAGGGAACCTTCCGATAATTCTGGCAATGAATTACAAATCTTAGGGCCTTTTATGCCCATTAAGTTTTTGCATAGAGTGAGTTGGACATGGAGGATGTGATTTTGTATATTGTGATATCACCTGTTTACTGCGATTTTATTGCGCAAATTATATATATATATATATATATATATATATATATATATATATATATATATATATATATATGCAAAATAACCACTGTTAAAGAATAGAGAAATTCCAAGCGTTTTCGTAACTACTCACATTATCATAGTTCCTTGATAATGTGAGTAGTCACGAAAGCGCTTGGAATTTCTCTATTCTTTCACAGTGGTTGTTTTGCATATTCAGAAATCACCTGTTTACTGTGATCTTATTGTGTGTGTGTGTGTGTGTGTGTGTGTGTGTGTGTGTGTGTGTGTGTGTGTGTGTGTGTGTGTGTGTGTGTGTATATATATATATATATATATATATATATATATATATATATATATACATATATATATATATATATATATATATATATATAGTCGTGCCGAATACGCAGAACTTGCGATCTTGGCTTAAATAGCAACGCTCATCTTGCCATATAGGATAAGTGAAAATTTGTGTATGCAATAATTTCGCCAAAATCGTTCTGAACCTAACAAAAAAAATATATTTGATTGTGTTTGTTTAGTACTAAATTATTGTAAACATATTTAAAATATATTTAGTTGGGTTAGGCTAAAATAAATTGTGCTTGTTATAATAAGGTTAGGTAAGTTTTCTAAGATTCTTTTGGTGCAAAATTAAAAAATTTTACATTAACATTAATGAAAAAAATATATCTTTAAACGTATAAGATAAAATTTCCGAAAGGACTTAATTTTAAATGAGTTCTTGCTATTTGACCAGTTTTACATATTCGGCACGACATTATATATATATATATATATATATATATATATATATATATATATACACATTATATACATATGGATATATATATGTAGGTAAGTGATAAGTGAGTGTTGCAGGAGCGGTGGTGGCCAGGGAGTACGGTCTACCATGTATTGTGGGTGTGCAACACGCTACGCAAGTGCTTCACTCAGGTACGATAATGTTACTTTGTTTATTTCTGATGAGCAGTATGTTCTGTGTATTGTACTCCCCTGGTTGTGTTGCGAGCTCCAGCTCTTGGGCCCAGGAACTTCACTCTCTCTCATGTAGTAACTCCTTGTTCTGTGATATGTCGTATATTTACCTGATGGAGGAATGTGGAGTTTTTTCTGCTCTGCCTTTACTTGTAAGTTCACTTATATCTTACTACCTTCTCTTGTTCACTTATATCTTACTACCTTCTCTTGTTCACTTATATCTTACTACCTTCTCTTGTTCACTTATATCTTACTACCTTCTCTTGTTCACTTATATCTTACTACCTTCTCTTGTTCACTTATATCTTACTACCTTCTCTTGTTCACTTATATCTTACTACCTTCTCTTGTTCACTTATATCTTACTACCTTCTCTTGTTCACTTATATCTTACTACCTTCTCTTGTTCACTTATATCTTACTACCTTCTCTTGTTCACTTATATCTTACTACCTTCTCTTGTTCACTTATATCTTACTACCTTCTCTTGTTCACTTATATCTTACTACCTTCTCTTGTTCACTTATATCTTACTACCTTCTCTTGTTCACTTATATCTTACTACCTTCTCTTGTTCACTTATATCTTACTACCTTCTCTTGTTCACTTATATCTTACTACCTTCTCTTGTTCACTTATATCTTACTACCTTCTCTTGTTCACTTATATCTTACTACCTTCTCTTGTTCACTTATATCTTACTACCTTCTCTTGTTCACTTATATCTTACTACCTTCTCTTGTTCACTTATATCTTACTACCTTCTCTTGTTCACTTATATCTTACTACCTTCTCTTGTTCACTTATATCTTACTACCTTCTCTTGTTCACTTATATCTTACTACCTTCTCTTGTTCACTTATATCTTACTACCTTCTCTTGTTCACTTATATCTTACTACCTTCTCTTGTTCACTTATATCTTACTACCTTCTCTTGTTCACTTATATCTTACTACCTTCTCTTGTTCACTTATATCTTACTACCTTCTCTTGTTCACTTATATCTTACTACCTTCTCTTGTTCACTTATATCTTACTACTTTAAATGGGCCTCAGAAAACAATATGAAGTTCACTGACGACAAAATTCAATTACTCCGCTATGGAAAACTCAAGAAATAAAAGTAGTATCGAACATAAAACAAATTCCAACCACAGAATAGAGCGAAAAATTGGCTGACCTGGAGAATACACAGAGAACTTTCTCTACACGAATAAGCACAATAAAGCACCTCTTTTACAAAGAACAGCTGAAGTCCTTTTACCTGTACTCCTTTTAACGCAAACGAGAAAGATACATGATAATATACACCTGAAAAATCCTAGAGGGTCTAGTCCCAAATCTTCACACGGTAGGCGGTGCAACATTCCCCCAATGAAAAGCAGACGGTATCTGTATCGCTGGTACAAGTACAGGTATGGTAATAGGGACAAAGTGGTAAATAAAGATGTAAGTGCAACACTTAGAACTTTTAATTAGGACATGTTTCGCCCACGGGAGAAAAACACAGAATATATTGCGAAGGTAGTCAGGTGAACTAGGTAGGGTGAGATATAGTGATATCAGGCGGTAGGATACTAAAAATATTTGAATTTTGGGTTACTGTGTGGAAAACCGAGATGAATAGAGTAATACTCGTGAAGACCGTCCTTCAACACCAGCTTGGCATCCATCCATCCTCATCGAGTGCCCTTGTGAATTCCTGTGTATAACTCGTGTGTTATTTAAACTTTCTAATGCAAGGTGTTCATTAAGGTATTGTTTTAAAACGCTGTGTGTCTCAGTAACGTACATTCCCCGCATTAGATAACATATACACTTGCACTGGTCTCGGTAATTCTAGCTGGTCTCTTAAGTAAATCCTTGATGGATGATCACGAGATAATGGTCACATATTGTGACTCGTGAGCATCTTTGTAACATTGCTGGCTACCTCGCCGTGAGGCAGAATGTACCAAATGAGTGACCGTTTCCATGTGGCCGGTGGGTGATTGTTTCCATGTGGCTGGTGGGTGGGTGATTATTCCCATGTGGCTGGTGGGTGATTGTTTCCATGTGGCTGGTGGGTGGGTGATTATTCCCATGTGGCTGGTGGGTGATTGTTTCCATGTGGCTGGTGGGTGGGTGATTATTCCCATGTGGCTGGTGGGTGATTGTTTCCATGTGGCTGGTGGATGAGTGATTGTTCCCATGTGGCTAGTGGGTGATGGTTCCCATGTGGCTGGTGGGTGATGGTTCCGATGCGGCTGGTGGGTGATGGTTCCGATGTGGCTGGTGGGTGATGGTTCCCATGTGGTGGGTGGGTGATTGTTCCCATGTGGCTGGTGGATGAGTGATTGTTCCCATGTGGCTGGTGGATGAGTGATTGTTCCCATGTGGCTGGTGGATGAGTGATTGTTCCCATGTGGCTGGTGGATGAGTGATTGTTCCCATGTGGCTGGTGGATGAGTGATTGTTCCCATGTGGCTGGTGGATGAGTGATGATGTGTGCTTATCTCGTGCAGTCATAACTTAAGTGTGGGAAAACTGAAGGTGTGTGATCAGTTAGATAACGTGATCAGTTAATGTGATCAGTTAGATAATGTGATCAGTTAGATAACGTGATCAGTTAATGTGATCAGTTAGATAATGTGATCAGTTAGATAACGTGATCAGTTAATGTGATCAGTTAGATAATGTGGTCACATATCTCAGTGAAAAACTTGGGCTGCCTAATCCTGTACATTATCAGGAAGAACCCGATCACAATACTTTGTTCACTGTAAATAAAGCATTACCACTTTTGTTTGTGTATGTACTTACCTATTTGTGGTTGCAGGGGTTGAGTTACACCTTCTGGCCCTGATGTGTGTGATCTAATTAATGTTTACATAAATAACTCGTTACGATTGTGACCAGACAAACATGTAAATAGTTCATTACCTATGTAACTTATCCAGCTATCATAACTTTGGGGTCCAGTCCCTGGACCCATTATGTACCTCTGTAATCTTTTGACTACCACCCACAGGATGGGTATGGGGTGCATAAAGATGTTAAACTAACTAATGCACTCTTCACCAGAGTACACAGTACTTTTGCCACACAGCCAGACAACATAAGTATGGGTACCTAGCCGAAGCTATATGGACTATGGAGGATCCCATACCCTGGAGCACCAGGCTTGTGATAAGTTATTTCATCAAATCTGGCCGCATGCAGTGAACTTCGAAAAAATTTGAATGTTTAATGAACAATTCGCAAACTGGGTCTGGCTTTGTGGCAAAAGTATTGTGTACTCTTGATACGGAGCGATCACATTCGAATCCTGGTTTGGACCGTGAGATAATATTTGTAAATATATTCGCCCGTTTGCGAATTAAGCATATATTGTTTGTGTGTATATATAATTTATATGTGTGTGTTATATATGTTGACTGCACTGCACGTCTTTCACAAAGGTGAGAACATCTTGATGAACGCCACTCGGGGTACCATAACTCGCCTCACTCCTGCCCACGACGCCCACAATAACATGGGCAGCGAGAACAACCACACAACTGAGATGGGGAACAAGAACAGTAGTGAAGACTCCAGCAGACCAACAACACACAGATGAGAGCAATATTACTCAGTCTTGCCCTGGCAAGTCTTAGACAACCTTCACACTGTTCCAGTCCAGGTGCATGTTCGTTTGTAGTCTAACTTGTCATGTGAAAAAATAATTATATTAAAATTGGTTTGAATTGAATGTGTACAGTTATATAAAGACTTAACGTATATGTTTGGTTAATATAGTTGTTCAATTCCCCGGTGACTTCTTGAAGACATTACTGAATAACAGTCGCCAGTGAGGCGATGATCCACAGTAATGACAGCGGGAAGAATTGTGTATATGTATAGCAGAGTTATGGTTATTAAACTCAATAAACCTCAGAGTTTGTCCTTATCCTCAGCTTTTTGATAAGTACTCTCTCTCACACATACACACCAGGCTGGTGGCCCGGTGGCCTGGTGGCTAAAGCTCCCGCTTCACACACGGAGGGCCCGGGTTCGATTCCCGGCGGGTGGAAACATTTCGACACGTTTCCTTACACCTGTTGTCCTGTTCACCTAGCAGCAAATAGGTACCTGGGTGTTAGTCGACTGGTGTGGGTCGCATCCTGGGGGACAAGATTAAGGACCCCAATGGAAATAAGTTAGACAGTCCTCGATGACGCACTGACTTTCTTGGGTTATCCTGGGTGGCTAACCCTCCGGGGTTAAAAATCCGAACGAAATCTTATCTTATCTGACTCCTGCAACCACACACATGAGCACAACAATCACGACACTCAGGCCCGTATTGGAGTATGCAGCACCAGTATGGAACCCACACCAGGTTAAGCACATCAAGAAATTAGAGAAAGTGCAGAGGTTTTTAGAGAGTAAGCCTACATGGCTAGTTTCCACCAGAGGGCAAGTCTCTGGGTGGGCATGCCCAGACCTGCCTCCCTCTCACTTGGCGACCAGGCATCTTAGAGTCAACAAAAACAACACAGGCCACTCCGTCTCTCCCTCGTGGGCATGGCCCTCTGGACCATGGGTACTTAAACACACTGCACGTGTACCCAGAACCCAAATAAAGAAGCCTCCGAAGCCTTATCATTCATCCACCGCTTTGACATACACACGTTAATAGTTTGTGACAAAACTAGGAGGAGAGGTTAAAGAAACTCAACCTGATAACACTGGAGGAGATGAGGGCTAGGATGGCTATGAAACCGATGTACAAAATACTGCGAGGAATTAAGAAGGTGAACAGGGACGGAATGTTTCAAAGATAGAGTACAAGAACAAGAACGCACAACTAGAAGTTGAAAACTTAGACGAGTCACAGGAATGTTAGATATTTCTTGAGCCTTACAGCTGTCAGGATGTGGAAGAATTTGGAAAGTAGAAAAGGCGGGATCCATACACAGCATTAAGAAACGGTGCGATATGGCTCTTGAAGCCGGGAGAGAGTGGATTTAGTAGCGACCAGCGAAGAGGCGGGGCCAGGAGCTGTGAATCGACCTCTGCTACCATATGTAGGCGAGTACACACAAAAGGTATAGGAAGAGAGAGAGAGAGAGAGATTGCTAATTATCCAAGGGGCTTCAGGAGGCAGAAGGATTCGTGATAAAACAAGGTCTGCAGAGGAGCATGAGATTTAAACTATCAAACTTACAGGTGAGAAGACCAAAGTGAACCAGATGACAAAGTTTCAGACACCTGGAAAGTGCTCTAGAGGAAAACAACGCCCGTTCAGATTGACCCTCAGAACAGAAATGACATGAAATAGGATCATGCAACGGAAACCACGGTTAAGACATTAATTGGCGTCTCTTGACTGACAGAACAAGATAGGAGCAGGAACCTCTGAGGCAGACAGGAGAGACGGGGCATCCATCGACAGGTATGGATCCTCAGGCTCAGCCACTAGTAACAAGTGTCTTACACTAGCAACAAGTGTCTTACACTAGCAACAAGTGTCAAGATACATGGATGTACAAAGATACATGGTTGTATAAAGATAAATGGCTGTACATGGTTGTATATTACGAATAGGAGATCTTTTTTAAAAAGGTTTAGGATTACCCCGGGTTTCGTTTTCTTAAGAAAAAGGGGGGGGGGTCTCCTTTTATTGTAATACAGTTATTGAAACAAATTCCTTGATGTTTCGTTTATATCAATCTTAATCAAAAGTGGTAAATCAAGACAAAGCCGTCTATACTATGTTAACTTTAATGAACATATTTATCTTCATTCAGAATATACAATAAAAGGTATATTCAAATTCTTATGATTTGGGTCCATTAAATACTAAGCAATTTCAATGCTTAAATATACAAACTTGATAATCTTTGTACATACTATTTAAATTACTATATATACTTCCTTACAGCTCAGAGGTACCACTTTTCCAATAACCGAGAAAACACCAATTTCCCAAGCTCGTCCTTGCATTAGGGAGATGTATGAAAACACTGTAAAATAATCCTCGAATAGATGAGTTGGTCTGTTTCCCTATTCACAGGGTAGACGAGGAAGAGCCAAAGCTAAGTAGTACTGTTCTCAGAGCTTGCCCGAGAGAGACTGCCGGGAACGAGCCTCGTGAATGGCAGGTAAACAGAAGGCGCTAAATCATGACGTCATAAACAACCCAACTCTTGGACTAAGTCGAGCTTGTTATACTTAACCGTACATATATACACAAATGATGAAGGATGACTGATAATACTATGACGATCCAGCGGCTTCGGTTTAGCTATTACCGAAGCAGCTAGCGAGGTAGTATTATCTGGATGATAAAAGCAAAGAAATATTACGATACATCGTAACATTGTACAAAGATACATGGCTGTACATGGTTGTACAAAGATACATGGCTGTACATGGTTGTACAAAGATACATGGCTGTACATGGTTGTACAAAGATACATGGTTGTACAAAGATACATGGCTGTACATGGTTGTACAAAGATACATGGTTGTACAAAGATACATGGCTGTACATGGTTGTAAAAAGATACATGGTTGTACAAAGATACATGGTTGTACAAAGATACATGGTTGTACAAAGATACATGGCTGTACATGGTTGTACAAAGATACATGGCTGTACATGGTTGTGCAAAGATACATGGCTGTACATGGTTGTACAAAGATACATGGTTGTACAAAGATACATGGTTGTACAAAGATACATGGCTGTACATGATTGTACAAAGATACATGGCTGTACATGGTTGTACAAAGATACATGGCTGTACATGGTTGTACAAAGATACATGGCTGTACATGGTTGTACAAAGATACATGGCTGTACATGGTTGTACAAAGATACTTGGCTGCACATGGCTGTACAAAGATACATGGCTGTACATGGTTGTACAAAGATACATGGCTGTACATTGTTGTACAAAGATACATGGCTGTACATGGCTGTACAAAGATACATGGCTGTACATGGTTGTACAAAGATACATGGCTGTACATGGTTGTACAAAGATACATGGCTGTACATGGTTGTACAAAGATACATGGCTGTACATGGTTGTACAAAGATACATGGCTGTACATGGTTGTACAAAGATACATGGCTGTACATGGTTGTACAAAGATACATGGCTGTACATGGCTGTAAAAAGATACAAAGATACATGGCTGTACATGGTTGTACAAAGATACATGGCTGTACATGGTTGTACAAAGATACATGGCTGTACAAAGATACATGGCTGTACATGGTTGTACAAAGATACATGGCTGTACATGGTTGTACAAAGATACATGGCTGTACATGGTTGTACAAAGATACATGGCTGTACATGATTGTACAAAGATACATGGCTGTACATGGTTGTACAAAGATACATGGCTGTACATGGTTGTACAAAGATACATGGCTGTACATGGTTGTACAAAGATACATGGCTGTACATGGTTGTACAAAGATACATGGCTGTACATGGTTGTACAAAGATACATGGTTGTACAAAGATACATGGCTGTACATGGTTGTGCAAAGATACATGGCTGTACATGGTTGTGCAAAGATACATGGTTGTACAAAGATACATGGTTGTACAAAGATACATGGCTGTACATGGTTGTACAAAGATACATGGCTGTACATGGTTGTCCAAAGATACATGGCTGTACATGGCTGTACAAAGATACTTGGCTGTACATGGTTGTACAAAGATACATGGCTGTACATGATTGTACAAAGATACATGGCTGTACATGGTTGTACAAAGATACATGGCTGTACATGGTTGTACAAAGATACATGGCTGTACATGGTTGTACAAAGATACATGGCTGTACATGGTTGTACAAAGATACATGGCTGTACATGATTGTACAAAGATACATGGCTGTACATGGTTGTACAAAGATACATGGCTGTACATGGTTGTACAAAGATACTTGGCTGTACATGGTTGTACAAAGATACATGGCTGTACATGGTTGTACAAAGATACATGGCTGTACATGGTTGTACAAAGATACTTGGCTGTACATGGTTGTACAAAGATACATGGCTGTACATGGTTGTACAAAGATACATGGCTGTACATGGTTGTACAAAGATACATGGCTGTACATGGTTGTACAAAGATACTTGGCTGTACATGGTTGTACAAAGATACTTGGCTGTACATGGTTGTACAAAGATACATGGCTGTACATGGTTGTACAAAGATACATGGCTGTACATGGTTGTACAAAGATACATGGCTGTACATGGTTGTACAAAGATACATGGCTGTACATGGTTGTACAAAGATACATGGCTGTACATGGTTGTACAAAGATACATGGCTGTACATGGTTGTACAAAGATACATGGCTGTACATGGTTGTACAAAGATACATGGCTGTACATGGTTGTACAAAGATACATGGCTGTACATGGTTGTACAAAGATACTTGGCTGTACATGGTTGTACAAAGATACATGGCTGTACATGATTGTACAAAGAAAGAGGCAGCAATAATAGTACAGTTTTAAGTATGTATTAATAACAGTCACATTAAGTAAACAATTAAGAAGTCACTAAACAAGATGCCACAGTTTTTCAACATGTTCATTGGAATTTGTGTATGTACATTACACTCAGTAACAACCTGGTTGATCAGGCTCTGATCCACCACAAGGCCTGGTCACAGACCAGGCCGCGGGAGCATTGATCCCCGAAACCCTCTCCAGGTATACTCTAGGTATACCCCAGGTATACAGCTTTGTATTAATGCACAAAGAGTTGAAAAGATTGAGTACTCTTGCAGCATCCAGAAACTACTGCAGCAGAAGAGATAGCAGCAGCAACAGCAGCAGGAGAGGCAGCAGAAGTGTTAAAGATGATGTAGCAGCAGTAGGAGAGGCAGCAGAAGTGTCACAGGTGATGTAGCAGCAGTAGGAGAGGCAGCAGAAGTGTCACAGGTGATGTAGCAGCAGTAGGAGAGGCAGCAGAAGTGTCACAGGTTGTGAGGGAAAAGTTCAATAGATAGGAGTAGCGATATAGTAACAATAGTTTCATTGCCGGCTACTATGTAGGGTAAGTCAAGCTCCCGTTTTTCCCGCCTTTTTTTCCCCCTCCCTGAAAGTGATAGTTTGACTGCCGGCTACTTGTTAAGGTAGGGTCAGTCTAGCTCCCGCTATCCCTTCCCCTACCTCTTCCCCTCCCCCCGAAAGGTGACGTGTGGGGCTCTGGTCAAACAGTAAATCACTCGACTCACAGCTCCCAACACTACTCTTGGATGACAGTGAGGGTCACCTGTCAATCAACAGGAAGAACAGGAGACGGACTAACGTCCTGGAGACGTCCCATTTTGGATTTAATTACCTGTGCACGTGTATGAAATTGCAGGACGTAACCCCACATCATTGCAGCGGTGAAGAACCTGCTTTCCTGTCATCGGGATACTACTCACGGCGATACTCTGCGAAGAACTAGCCAGTGGTGGTCACCAACACCTGCGACCCCCCCCCCCCCATCATCAGTACGGCTACGATTTCAAGAACAGTGTCACCAACACCAGACACCCATATATATATTAGTGTTGAATTCAGTTATTTATATTTTTCATTTTTCATTTTCTTTAAGGTAGGATTAATATTTCATATTTAAGTGTTTTATATTTTATATTTTCTGTATAATAAAGTGTTTATGTTTGTCTGTTATTATTTCTTTTTCTACTCATTAATTTTCCCGAGGAGGAGCCAGCTTTGGTAATACTGTCTAAAGTTATTACAGAGCTGAGTAAGCCTTCACACAGGTGATGTAGCAGCAGTAGGAGAGGCAGCAGAAGTGTCACAGGTGATGTAGCAGCAGTAGGAGAGGCAGCGGAAGTGTCACAGGTGATGTAGCAGCAGTAGGAGAGGCAGAAGTGTCACAGGTGATGTAGCAGCATCAATGTTACAGTAATCAGTGTTGCAGAAACAGATAACAAACATAAACCATGTATTCAACTTAGTAAACATTGTTTGATAATAAACTCTTACAGGTGCGACCATAACCCTTCTTGTGTTCTGAAAGTCAGGATTGTTTTTATTTTTTTATTATCACACTGGCCGATTCCCACCAAGGCAGGGTGGCCCGAAAAAGAAAAACTTTCACCATCATTCACTCCATCACTGTCTTGCCAGAAGGGTGCTTTACACTACAGTTTTTAAACTGCAACATTAACACCCCTCCTTCAGAGTGCAGGCACTGTACTTCCCATCTCCAGGACTCAAGTCCGGCCTGCCGGTTTCCCTGAATCCCTTCATAAATGTTACTTTGCTCACACTCCAACAGCACGTCAAGTATTAAAAACCATTTGTCTCCATTCACTCCTATCAAACACGCTCACGCATGCCTGCTGGAAGTCCAAGCCCCTCGCACACAAAACCTCCTTTACACCCTCCCAACAACCTTTCCTAGGCCGACCCCTACCCCGTCTTCCTTCCACTACAGACTGATACACTCTTGAAGTCATTCTGTTTCGCTCCATTCTCTCTACATGTCCGAACCACCTCAACAACCCTTCCTCAGCCCTCTGGACAACAGTTTTGGTAATCCCGCACCTCCTCCTAACTTCCAAACTACGAATTCTCTGCATTATATTCACACCACACATTGCCCTCAGACATGACATCTCCACTGCCTCCAGCCTTCTCCTCGCTGCAACATTCATCACCCATGCTTCACACCCATATAAGAGCGTTGGTAAAACTATACTCTCATACATTCCCCTCTTTGCCTCCAAGGACAAAGTTCTTTGTCTCCACAGACTCCTAAGTGCACCACTCACTCTTTTTCCCTCATCAATTCTATGATTCACCTCATCTTTCATAGACCCATCTGCTGACACGTCCACTCCCAAATATCTGAATACGTTCACCTCCTCCATACTCTCTCCCTCCAATCTGATATTCAATCTTTCATCACCTAATCTTTTTGTTATCCTCATAACCTTACTCTTTCCTGTATTCACCTTTAATTTTCTTCTTTTGCACACCCTACCAAATTCATCCACCAATCTCTGCAACTTCTCTTCAGAATCTCCCAAGAGCACAGTGTCATCAGCAAAGAGCAGCTGTGACAACTCCCACTTTGTGTGTGATTCTTTATCTTTCAACTCCACGCCTCTTGCCAAGACCCTCGCATTTACTTCTCTTACAACCCCATCTATAAATATATTAAACAACCACGGTGACATCACACATCCTTGTCTAAGGCCTACTTTTACTGGGAAAAAATTTCCCTCTTTCCTACATACTCTAACTTGAGCCTCACTATCCTCGTAAAAACTCTTCACTGCTTTCAGTAACCTACCTCCTACACCATACACTTGCAACATCTGCCACATTGCCCCCCTATCCACCCTGTCATACGCCTTTTCCAAATCCATAAATGCCACAAAGACCTCTTTAGCCTTATCTAAATACTGTTCACTTATATGTTTCACTGTAAACACCTGGTCCACACACCCCCTACCTTTCCTAAAGCCTCCTTGTTCATCTGCTATCCTATTTTCCGTCTTACTCTTAATTCTTTCAATTATAACTCTACCATACACTTTACCAGGTATACTCAACAGACTTATCTCCCTATAATTTTTGCACTCTCTTTTATCCCCTTTGCCTTTATACAAAGGGAGCATTCACCAAATTCAACTTCAATAACAAAAACATAAAGTGGGACCAAGTAAACCAAGTCCTAACCGATATAAGCTGGGAAGATATACTAAGCAACACAGACCCCAACTTATGCCTAGAACAGATTAACTTGGTGGCACTCGATGTATGCACAAGGCTTATTCCTCTAAGAAAAAGGAGGAGTAGATGTAAAACAGAAAGAGACAGGCGCTCCCTTTACAGGCGACGGAAAAGAATAACAGAGCGGCTAAAAGAAGTCAATATATCTGAAATGCGTAGGGAGACACTGGTCAGAGAAATAGCAAGCATCGAACTTAAGCTAAAAGAATCCTTTAGGAGTCAGGAATCGCGGGAAGAACTAAAAGCCATAAATGAAATCGAAAGAAACCCAAAGTATTTCTTCTCCTATGCCAAATCAAAATCGAGAACAACGTCCAGTATTGGGCCCCTACTTAAACAAGATGGGTCCTACACAGATGACAGCAAGGAAATGAGTGAGCTACTCAAGTCCCAATATGACTCAGTTTTTAGCAAGCCGCTAACCAGACTGAGAGTCGAAGATCAAAATGAATTTTTTATGAGAGAGCCACAAAATTTGATTAACACAAGCCTATCCGATGTTATCCTGACGCCAAATGACTTCGAACAGGCGATAAATGACATGCCCATGCACTCTGCCCCAGGGCCAGACTCATGGAACTCTGTGTTCATCAAGAACTGCAAGAAGCCCCTATCACGAGCCTTTTCCATCCTATGGAGAGGGAGCATGGACACGGGAGTCGTCCCACAGTTACTAAAAACAACAGACATAGCCCCACTCCACAAAGGGGGCAGTAAAGCAACAGCAAAGAACTACAGACCAATAGCACTAACATCCCATATCATAAAAATCTTTGAAAGGGTCCTAAGAAGCAAGATCACCACGCATCTAGAAACCCATCAGTTACACAACCCAGGGCAACATGGGTTTAGAACAGGTCGCTCCTGTCTGTCTCAACTATTGGACCACTACGACAAGGTCCTAAATGCACTAGAAGACAAAAAGAATGCAGATGTAATATATACAGACTTTGCAAAAGCCTTCGACAAGTGTGACCATGGCGTAATAGCGCACAAAATGCGTGCTAAAGGAATAACAGGAAAAGTCGGTCGATGGATCTATAATTTCCTCACTAACAGAACACAGAGAGTAGTCGTCAACAGAGTAAAGTCCGAGGCAGCTACGGTGAAAAGCTCTGTTCCACAAGGCACAGTACTCGCTCCCATCTTGTTCCTCATCCTTATATCCGACATAGACAAGGATGTCAGCCACAGCACCGTGTCTTCCTTTGCAGATGACACCCGAATCTGCATGACAGTGTCTTCCATTGCAGACACTGCAAAGCTCCAGGCAGACATCAACCAAATCTTTCAGTGGGCTGCAGAAAACAATATGAAGTTCAACGATGAGAAATTTCAATTACTCAGATATGGTAAACATGAGGAAATTAAATCTTCATCAGAGTACAAAACAAATTCTGGCCACAAAATAGAGCGAAACACCAACGTCAAAGACCTGGGAGTGATCATGTCGGAGGATCTCACCTTCAAGGACCATAACATTGTATCAATCGCATCTGCTAGAAAAATGACAGGATGGATAATGAGAACCTTCAAAACTAGGGAGGCCAAGCCCATGATGACACTCTTCAGGTCACTTGTTCTATCTAGGCTGGAATATTGCTGCACACTAACAGCACCTTTCAAGGCAGGTGAAATTGCCGACCTAGAAAATGTACAGAGAACTTTCACGGCGCGCATAACGGAGATAAAACACCTCAATTATTGGGAGCGCTTGAGGTTCCTAAACCTGTATTCCCTGGAACGCAGGAGGGAGAGATACATGATTATATACACCTGGAAAATCCTAGAGGGACTAGTACCGAACTTGCACACGAAAATCACTCACTACGAAAGCAAAAGACTTGGCAGACGATGCACCATCCCCCCAATGAAAAGCAGGGGTGTCACTAGCACGTTAAGAGACCATACAATAAGTGTCAGGGGCCCGAGACTGTTCAACTGCCTCCCAGCACACATAAGGGGGATTACCAACAGACCCCTGGCAGTCTTCAAGCTGGCACTGGACAAGCACCTAAAGTCAGTTCCGGATCAGCCGGGCTGTAGCTCGTATGTTGGTTTCCGTGCAGCCAGCAGCAACAGCCTGGTTGATCAGGCTCTGATCCACCAGGAGGCCTGGTCTCAGACCGGGCCGCGGGGGCGTTGACCCCCGGAACTCTCTCCAGGTAAACTCCAGGTATGCTCTCTGCCAATCCCTAGGTACCTTACCCTCTTCCATACATTTATTAAATAACTGCACCAACCACTCCAAAACTATATCCCCACCTGCTTTTAACATTTCTATCTTTATCCCATCAATCCCAGCTGCCTTACCCCCTTTCATTTTACCTACTGCCTCACGAACTTCCCCCACACTCACAACTGGCTCTTCCTCACTCCTACAAGATGTTATTCCTCCTTGCCCTATACACGAAATCACAGCTTCCCTATCTTCATCAACATTTAACAATTCCTCAAAATATTCCCTCCATCTTCCCAATACCTCTAACTCTCCATTTAATAACTCTCCTCTCCTATTTTTAACTGACAAATCCATTTGTTCTCTAGGCTTTCTTAACTTGTTAATCTCCAAAACTTTTTCTTATTTTCAACAAAATTTGTTGATAACATCTCACTGCAATATGTCTACTGGGCCATGTTAGGTAGATCCTACTCGCCCTTACTAGGCAGATCTAACTCACATCCTACCACACCCACTTATTGTAATACTATTGGTAGAATTACCAACAATATATTAGGTAAAAGGACACATGTAACGACGTTTTATACTGGCAACGTTTCACTCTCCAGGAACTTTGTCAAACCTCAACGGCTTAGCAAGCTCCTGGAAAGCGAAATGTCCTTATTCCTGACACTCACGTACCCATCCAAGCTATAGCTGAAGCTATTCAAAGTTCTTACTGCATTGATTCTACTGGCAAAACAGTGCTTTTTTATATTTTTTCTAAGTCTAAAGCTAATATTACTAAGTATATCTGCCACTGCAAGTTTTACCCAGACAAGACATTTTGGCATTTTACTTATATCACTTTTATTTATTCCTTTTTTTTTTTTTTTTTTTTTTTTTTTTTTATTTAAAACTCGGGTACAAAAATATATGAGTACATAATCAATATGTAACAAGATACAGGCAGTGAACAATAATCAACTGTGACTACACAAATACTGAAGAAGCACATATATAATGATAGAACTGGCTGCACTCAAATCAAGCACCGCTTGTACGTACTGTGCTTCACATGAAAAGGTGGTCATATAAAAAATGATAGAACCTACCCAGTAATGCTTACACTCCCCCCCCCCAATAAAAACGTGCCACTTTCACCTTAGATACACAGTAACAAATCTCTTATACTTATACAATTGTAAAAGCATTTAAAACTTCAATGACAAAATATATAAACACAATCCAGCCAGCTAAACGGCTGACACTATAATACAAGGAATGTCTGAACCTGATGGCTCACATCCACCATAGAACACAATCCACCCTACCCTCATATACCCTATGGTAATAATTAACACTATTCGTCTCTCGACCTCCGGGGAGAGAGGACGCACGCCTAGTAGCTACACCTGCCCTCTGGTGGTGACCTTTAGCAACTGGAAGGCAAAATGGCGTATCGAGTGGGTCAGCGGATCTACACTGTTTGTATACAGCTGGTACGTGGCACGCTCACTGGAGAAACAATGAATACATTGCTACCCGCTATCATCAGAGACGTCTATGGTGTCCCCAACGATGAAGTATATGGTGTAGCCTTAAATGGGATGACCAGAGTATTCCTGAAACTGAATCGTACCGGCGTCTACGACAGACTTGTTGACGAGTACCAGGAGAGGAAGGTGACTGTGAATTCGGCAGTGGACGTCGTCTTGCACGACGTATCTAGGTACTATACGTGGGTGAAGGTGAGAAACGTCCCTTTCGAGGCGACTGCGTATAGTATACAGGAGGTCTTCAACAGTTATGGTAAAGTTCATTCGGCTATGATGGAAGTATGGAAAGATGGGCCACATGAGGGACGACCTGAGGGTTCTTATACCCTCAAAATGACGTTGGCTAGGCCTATACCGTCCTACGTCATGCTAGTGGATTCCAGGACGCAGGTCTTTGTACACTATGCCGGCCAGAGAAGGACCTGTTGATTATGTAGCTCCTACGACCATATGGTAGCACAGTGTCCTAGGAGGCAGCCTACCAGGGCTCCTGGTACGTTGGCAGTGGAGCAGCGGCCTTGTGAGTTGATGCCTGAGTTGGGAGAGGAGGGAGCAGGGACGAGTGGTTGTTGGAGTGAAGAGGTTGATCGGGAAGTACCGACGGTCGGTACCTGTGTTACACTCCCGGTAGGCTCGGGGGAGCAGACAGGACCGTCGGGGGCTCCATCAGGAAGGAAAGATGGTCCTCAGGAAGATTTACTGGAGGACGTGTTGAGAGATTTTTTGGATGGGTCGGGGACCTCCACCTTAAGTGCTGCCGAGGCTGATGTGAGGGAGGAACAGCAGTCTGTGGTACAAACATTGTGTGGAACTCGCTTAGAGCAAGTGGTGGAGGTGGAGGTCCATCAGGAGCATTTGTCGGATGAAGACATGTGTGTGGGTAGTGGTTCTAGGAAAAGGCCTGCTGGCATGGTTGAGGCCAAGGAGGTACTCACGCCGGGGCAGAGGCCGGGCAAAAAAGCTTGGGCAAAGGATGAGGAGTTGCTGGACCAAAAGGATCTAGTGGATCCTGATTTCTGTAGTGAAAGGGTAAAAGGTGGGGAGGGAGACAGGGGAAAGTCTGGTGAGGCGTCGGGTCGACGCACAGGAAAAGGGATGGTAGGCAAGCCACAGAGGCATAGAGGGAAGCCGCCGTTCTTATAAATTTCAGGTGTGTCACTCTAAATGTGAACGGTCTCAAGGCTGAGATCAAAACTGTGTGGTTAGTATGGTTCTTACATAGGTTCCAGGTGGATGTGTGTTTCTTGCAGGAACACAATCATAAGATTGGTAGTGAGTTGTTGTTGCATGGGTATAAGTTGTACGTTAGTTGTGCTTGGCAGTTGAAAGGGGGGGTGGCGATAGCGATTAAGGAGACCAGCCCCTTGCGTGTCACGGGTTGGGAGGAGGCAGGGGGGAGGGTTGTGCGGGTAGATGGTGTATGGGGTGATAGAAGGGCATGTTTCATAGGAGTGTATATGCCGGCGTCGAGCAATACACGAGTAAAAGCGGATTTTGTGAGGGAAGACTTATTGTATCATCTGCGGGGATTGCCTGCCATCACGATTATTGGTGGGGATTGGAATTATGTAATTCGGGGCCAGGATGTTGAACCGAGGGGGGCGGGTTGTGTATTACGTGTTCTGAGGGATGTGTTGAGGGACGTGGGTGTCGTAGATGTTGCAGGGGGAGGAGGTTATATGGTGGAGCACACGTTCATTCGCAAGGGGTATGCTGCAAGACTAGACAGGATTTACGTCATGAAGGGTTTGGAGGTCGGGAGGGTACAGACTTTTGATGTGGGTTTCTCGGACCATAGGGCAGTGATAGTGGATCTGTCGTGGGAAGGTGCCGTGCATATTTACCCCGGCTATTGGAAGTTGAATGTGCGGCTGCTCGGGGGGAAGGGGGGGGAATGGGTTTTGATGAGTGGTGGAATGGGTTTTGGGGAGATAGGGATCGGGCTATGGAGCTTGTAGAATGGTGGGAGTTGCGGGCGAAACCTGGGATTGCAAATTTTTATAGAGTCAAGGGCCGTGAGGAAGCGAGATGGAGATATGGTTTGCAGAATTATTTGGAGGGACAGTTGCAGGCATGTTATGGGAGGGGGGTGGGGAGGGGGAAGATATAGCACTGCTTTGAGGTAGGATTGTGGAGATTCATAATGAACGTTTTGACTCGATACGTTTTCGTTCAGGGTTGGACAATGTGTTGTGGGGGGATAAACCGACTGGGTATGTGCTGCGTAAGTTTAGGGAGCATAGGAGAGTGACCACGTTATTGCAGTTAGAGACTAGTGCGGGAGTGGGGGATTACCCGGAAGGTGAGGTCCTCATCTCCACTGAGAGTATGAGCATTTATGCAGGTGAATGGCTCAGGAGAAAATGGAGAGAGGGTGGGAAGCGGGGCACCTGGCAGGCATCTTTCGGTAGGGGGGTTCATAAGGCTATAGGAAAAAAGGATAGGGTGGGGTTGGAGGCTGATATTAGTGAGGCTGAGGTGGCAGATGCGGTCTTCAGCATGAATACGGGTAAGGTGCCAGGCATTGACGGTTTGCCTATTGACTTTTATAAGGCTCATTGGGGGTGCATGAGGCATTGTTTAGTTGGGGTTTTGAAAAATATGCTAGATGGAAAGAGAATGGGTGAGTCACAACGTACAGGCATAGTTGTATTAGTACCAAAGAAGGAAGGGGCGCGGGCACTGAGTGCTTTCCGGGCAATTTCCTTAATGTGCGCAGGCTATATATAAGGTATTCGTAAAGATTCTAGGGAATAGAATGAAGGCAGTTCTTGGAGCGCTTTTACACAGAGGTCAGTTTGGGATTCCAGGGAGGAGTATGCGGGAGGGACACGGGTGCATAAGGGATTTCTTAGAGGGCTGTGGAGGGGGGGTTCTAGGGGTTGATTGGGAGAATGCGTATGATTGTGTGGATAGGGTGTTTTTGCGTGAGAGTTTGTGTGATTTGGGTTTTGGTGCCAGGGTGGTAGGGTGGGTGGATGCATTGTATGCGGGGGCAATCATGTGTGTGCAGGTGAATGGTAGGTTGGGTTCTGGGATTCGTATGGAGAGGGGTTTGCGGCAGGGTTGCCCACTTTCACAGCTATTATTTGCTTGCGTTCAGAACCCATTTTATGAGCTTGTAGACCGAGAGTTGTGTGGGGAGGGGGTTGAGGGGAATGACGGAGGGGTTGTGGGTTACGTTGATGATACGACGATCTTACTTAGTGGAAGGGAGGATTTTTCAAGGGTGGGTAGAGTCATCGAGAAGTTTGGGGCCGTAACAGGAATGAGGGTAAACAAAAGCAAGTCGATGTTGTTAGAGGTGGGCACCTGGGTAGGCGGGAGATTGGGTCAGGGGTTTGGATGGAATGTAGTAGAACAGATTAAGATTTGTGGGATTTGGTACACAGCGGACAGGCAGGAAAGTAGAAAGATTAATTCAGAGGCAGTTAGGGACAGGGCAGTGGGTAGGCTACATGGCCTTCGGGCCAGAGATGTTACGTTGCACCAAAGGGCTGTGGTTGTGAATTCGTTGGTATACAGTAAGGTTTGGGGAGTGGCGGCAGTATATCCCTTGAGAAATTGTGATGTAACAGACATACAGAGGAGGGCATTAAGGTATATATGGGGTTATGGGAGGGCGTGGTTGGGACGTGATGTAGTAATGACTGGGGTGCATCAGGGATGATTGGGTTTGTTGGCATTGGGGCCCAGGGTGAGGGCAATATACGTCAAGGTGAGATACCTCAGTGCGGGGGGGTCTGGGGGCGGCGTGTGGGGGAGGTGATGCGGGACTTACGTTGTTGGTGGAGTGGGAGGGACCTGGAGGTGTGTGGGGATATGTTGAGGTATATGTTAAGAGTGCGAGATGTGCGTCATTTGCGAATAGGGAGGCTGGTGGGAGTTGAGTATCATCGGGAGACGCTGCAAGGGGTGGCTGTCTTCCCCACATATAATTGGAGGGTAATATGGGAGGAATTTCGAAAGCTAAGAATGCCAGCAAGGGTGAGAGAAGTGGTATACAGATTCCTCATGGGGACGTTAGCGTCAAAACAGGTGTTGAGGCAGATGGGATATGTGAGTGATGCTTCATGTGTGCATTGTGAAGACGTGGAAAATGCTTTCCATGTGGTGTACTTTTGTCCTTTTTTGGAAAATGTAAGGGTGTGGTTGAGGAGTGTTTTTGGATTATTGGAAGGGGAAAGGGTGGGGGCTTTACCTTTAGACGTGGGAGGAGTGTCTAATGAGGTAGCGAGGGCGTTAAGGTATATAATAGTTGATTTTTTGTATGTTTCTTGGGGAATGAGGGAGGTGGGGGGTAATGTCAGGATCAAGGCCTTAGCAGCGAGTTTTTATAGGTCGGTGGGTAGGAATAGGAGCTTATATGGGTGTCAGTGGGTTGCTCTTTTTCCGGAGAGTTATCGGGGACTGACTGTGGCATGACTACTACAGTTGGTGCCGGGGAAAGGCAGCAAGGGGTTGGCTTCCGGAGGTGAGTGATGAGTACTTGGAGATGATTGTAGTAAGGAAGAGAAGAGATGGTGGATGCTCCAGTGGTGTATGTGAGATAACATGATGTAAGGCCTGTCTGTGTGAAGGCCTTTGTGTGTGTGTGTGTGTGTGTTGAGTGTGTGTGTTGAGTGTGTGTGTTGAGTGTGTGTGTTGTTGCATGTGGTGGGTGTGTGTGGTGTGTGTCTGTGTGCGTGTCTGTGTGAGAGTCTGTGTGTGTGGGTGGGGTGTTCGGTTATTGAAATAGGGCTTCTGTGAGAGAGGTGGAGGTTTTTGGTAAGATTTTCTTGATTCTGTGGGTCCGCCAAGGCGTCCTTTCGATACTTTTAAAAGACGGACCAAACAAATTTTTTTTAGGAAATAATGAGCGAAGAATTATTTGTGTTGTAAAAGATGCGGGGTTTGTTTTTGTTGCCCCAGAGACTATTGTTAGGATTCCTAGCCTATTTAACAAATGTAGTACGGGCGAGGTGCCTGCGTGCATCAGGCTCATGAATTTCCTGTATATTTAACTTTGTCAATGTTAGATGTTCTGTGTACGAGAGTGGGCATTGTAGATTGCCCTATTCAGTATTCCTTCCTGTTGGGAAGTTAATGAGGTAGGAACGTATATACACAAGGATTAAGGGTATATTTCACCTGTTCATACTGTGTACCTGGTGGGGGATGGGAGGTGGCACACATCTTAGAAAAAAATTTTCTTATTTATCATTTATTCTAGAGTATGCAAAGTTCAATATGATGTGTATTTGGGTTATATGGGGTGCGGGGAGTACGATTTAGTCTCCTCAAAAACATTGTCAGGAGGTTTTAGTTTTCGAGAATCTATGTACATAATATGTTACTATACCAAATAATTGTATGAGAAATGTTTTGGTGTATACTTAATGTTTTGTATATAAAGTTTTGTACAAAATATGCATAAGTGTAACAGGTTTCGTTATGTAGCTTTTTTTGTTAAGGAATGCTCAGGTGTAGGTTCTTCTGTTTCATTCCTAGTTAGGCTTGTTTTTTCTCAGTGTTGAGTTTTTTTTTTGTTAAGTTTTATGTATAACATGTAGATTGTATACTGTGTCCTTAAATAAAAATATAAAAAAAAAATAATTAACATCGTGTACGGTGGTGGATTTAAGACACTACCGCTGACACTTCAACCCATCCTCCCACATGCATATTAACTGTGTCTGCCGTCACCACTCATAACCACCAACAGTCATTGATGGTAATTAGCGTCTTATAATATATATCACCCTAAAAACACGCTATATACATAAACCTACTACAATAATAAATAAATTTACACATCATTCCTTCCTGCAGACAGATTATTTACACTGTCGGAGATAACCTATACATCATCCTACAGAGAATGGACAACATTAGGCATCTAAAATAATATGACATGTGTTTCACATTACCTGCTATTGCAGAGGTTACTTACACTCCTACCCCCCCTCCCAAGTGAAAACTGTCCAGTTTCACCTGGCTATACACAAGATCAAAAACTCATTCACTTGAACATATATAATGAAAATGTGAAAAAACATCTGTAACAATATATAAGCAAAAACACCCCAGGCAAGATCTTACATTATATACAATACCAAAACATTCCACTAGTTAAAAAACAGGTATGAAACCTCATTATTATGACAAGTTACATTGCTCATATATAGGTAGACATGTATAATTACAGGTTAAAATATGCTTATATACTAACATGCTTATGTACATCCTTACAAAACATGAAGGAATCCTTAGATAAATTATAATCATCGGTGTTCACAATAACACCAAGACATTACATTGAATATCACATTGAATATCACCTCAACATCCTTTCCTCACACAATTCCACACACACTCACACAATCGACCTCTGCAACACACACAACCCTTCCCCCCTGGGAAGGCCAGCCCGTTCATGCCTCTGACCGCTTATAAAGACTATAAAAGGATGCTGCTATGGCCATCCTACGTTCCTCCGCCCCTTTGTCTCTCATTGCCCATGATATATACACAGAATCAACCACTAAGTAAGCCACTGCCCTTTGAACCTTTACCCCAACCCCACCTACATCTAAACTGAGTGCTCTCAAAACCGACACCCCTTTCCTTCCCACATACCGGATTACTTTCCCTAACCATTCCCGCACAACCCCTAGGCTTTCACAAAAATAAACTACATGAAAAGCTGATTCATCTACCCCACAAACCTGACACTCCCCACCCTCCCTTATTCGCCTATTTCGTAAAACAACCCCAGACGGCAATATTCCATGAAGAAACCTATACATTACCTCCCTCACGTGTGGCCGGATGCATAACCCTTTTAATCGACCCCAAATGTCTTCCCATGTGTACATCGGGTACACTCCTTCCGTTGCCACTACCACCCTAGGCCATATCTTCCTCTCCATGGACCCTACCCGCATGTTTCTCGGGTCTCTGACCATCATCAATAGACGCAACAACTCCTCACCATCTCTCAAATCTTGTCCCTTCCACCATCTCCGAAGATCTCCCTGCAGCATCCCCAACCCTCCACTCCCCTCCCCCCGAGCCCTTAGCAACCCATGTTTCACATATGCACACTTCAACCTTCTTTCCAAATGAATTAACCCCAGCCCTCCCAAGGCCACCGGAAGTGTTACCACCTCCCTTTTCAACCAATTGCATCCTGAACCCCAGATAAAACGGAAAACTCTGCTCAACAATCTCCGGACATCCCCATACACCAAAGGGTACAAAGCTGCCACATGCCATATTTTGCTGTACAAAAGCACATTGACCACAATGACCCTCTGGTGTAGCGTAAGATGTGTCGGCCTCAGTCCTGACAATCTTCCCAATACCCTATCTACCACACCCTTTGAATTATTCTCCCTCGCCATCTGAGCATTACCCATATACACAACTCCACAAATTTTCACCCGGTCCACGACACACCACCTCACCCCCCCACCCCCGCCCTCCTGCCCATCCCATTCACCCAATCTCATGAGCTTTGATTTATGCACATTCACTGCCATACCTGTTGCCATCCCAAAAACATCTATAACTCTCTCCAGACCCTCCAATCCCTCCCTCCCACTCACTAGGACAGTTGTGTCATCAACATAACCTATGATACCGGGACTCCCACCTCGTATGTCCTCCCTTACCCCCTCCTGTATGCACCTTTCCACTGCCCTATAAAACGGATTCTGTAAACATGCAAATAATATTTGTGACATTGGGCAACCCTGCCTCAATCCCCTGCCCATTTTCACCTGCAACCCCACCCTCCCATTAATCTGTACACACATCCCAGCTCCCCAATATAAAGTACGTGCCCAATTCACAATGTCCTCCCCGAACCCCTGCCGCTCCATGATTCTCCACAGAGCCTCCCTCTCGACACTGTCATATGCCGTTCTCCAATCCAACGCCAATACCCCTCGTTCCCCCTCTTGTGGACCCTCAATAAACCTTCTAATAACCCCATGCCCCTCATACATTGATCTCCCCGGAATCCCATATTGACCCCTCACTATTACCTTTCCAATGACCTTCTTTATACGATTTCCCAAAATTTTTGCAAAAAGTTTGTAGTCTGCACACATGAGTGATATCATCCGGTAATCTCTCACTGTGCACTGACTTTCACCCTTTGGCACCAAAACTACTAGCGCTGTCGCCTGCAAAGGTCCCAACGCACCCCTCTCTTTTATGATATTAAATAATTGCACCAAAAAATCTTTTAATACTCCCCAATGCTGTATGTAAAACTCAGCAGGAGGCCCATCTATCCCTTGCGCCTTACCCCTGCTCATACTCATTAAAGCCGTCCACACCTCTTCCTCCACAATAGGCCCCTGTAACTGTTCCCTGTCGTCCCTGTCCAGCACACGCTGCACCCATCCCCCTGTCTCTCTTAAAGCCCCCTCTCTCACACCCACACTCCTCATATATGCACTAAGCCAAGCATCAACATACCCTCCCATCCCCTCCGTCATCACCAAATCTTGTCCCTCCCTATACCCCTCAATGTCCTCAAGAACTCTCAAACCCACCATTTCCATTGCAACGCGCTGGCACCCCTGCCCTCGCAGGACACACACCAATGGTCTATCACCCCACATGACCTCCTCCAACCCCCCTAAAACCCTTGCCGCATCAAACCTCTCATTTTGCACTTCCATTAGGCATTCCTTCACTCCCTCTATGTCAGCCACTGGGGCTCCCATCCCCCCCTTCCTCTCTCATAACACTCCCTTAACTGCCCCTCAAGATACCTAATAAGCCCATAAGCCAACTGATTCTTGTGCCGTCCCTGTCGGACATAGAACTCTCGAATCCTCGTCTTCGCCGTCACATCCCACCATCTCAACACATCCCCATTGACTTCAATCCCCTCCCATAAGCCTTTCCACCATTGTGCAAATAGGACCCTCCCCTCAACATCTTGAAGCAACCGAACATTCAATTTCCAATAACTCTTATACCTGTTCGGCCGACCCTCCCATCCCAAATCCACCAAAACACCTCTATGATCAGAAAAAAAGACATCCAAAACCCTTACACTCCGCACCACTGCTTTCCTTGTCACATATATCCTGTCCAGCCATGCAGCATACCCCTGCCTCACAAAGGTGTGCTGCACCTCCCATGCCGCCCCCCCTCCACATCCACCAACCCCACCCCGGTTAACAGGTCCCTCAGAACGCCAGAACAATATCCTGCTCCCCTAGGATCTACATCCTTGTGGCGTATAACGCAATTCCAGTCCCCTCCCACCACAGCTAATGCTGGAAGCGACCTTAAGTGATACACCAACACTTCACATACAAACTCAATTTTCACTCGACTGTCCCCCTCCGCCGGACCATAAACACACACAAAAGACATCTTATCTCTTCCCCATGTCCCATCCACTCTTATAACCCTCCCCTCCCCCCCTCCTCACAATGATGTACAGTAAACGTGCTAGCCTCCCTCACCAAAATAGCCACTCGTCCTTTCAATCTCGTTGAGTGTGCCGCATATACAGTATACCCCTCAATCATCAACATACAACCCAGCTTGTGGTTGTGCTCTTGCACAAACACTACATCTACACCATACCTAATGAGCATCTCATGAAACCATACACACTTCCTAGAATTTCTCAAACCATTAACATTTATAGAGAGACTCTTGAATTTGTCAATGGAGGTTTTCCTTTACGTACTGAACCACCTTTATCCCCCTTCCCCTTTATATGCCCTTGATCTTCAATCACTATTCTGTGATCTGCTTTCACATGACCCTTGCCCCTGGACCCCCCAGGTCCATGCTCAACCACTTCAGCCCAAACCTTTTTGCCTGAACGCTGTGCTGGAGTGAGCACATCGTCCACGTCCGAGGGCACTGCTGCTCTCTTCCGTGACACTCGAGCCTTTCTCCCTGCCTCCACCAGGAAGCCATCCCCGTGCACTTCCGCCACCACTGTGCCAATTTGCAACCCAGCCTCAACCTGGGTCTCTGACATGCCTCCCCCCCTCTCACCACCTGGAACCCCAACAGTATCCAGGGCACCCACAACCCCCTCAACTGTGACCTCTCCTGGGGTCCCTAACAGGTCGTGGAGGACTGAATCAATGGTAGCCTCCACGGCCCTGTCCTCACCAAGCGACACCACATCTCTGGTCTCCGGTGCCTGCCTGGCAACGCATGACTCTCTCTCGGAAGAGTTACACACAATTCCTCCCTCAAGGCCTCCTCGACCTCCACACTCCACGCCTTGTTCAAGGAAACCGACTCAGGTCGTGCCAAAATCAACGTCTCAAGGTCCTCTGATGCCTCCTTATGCTGCTCCTTCGCCTGTGTACCCTGTTGTTTAACACACTGCGCAGCAATGTGATCATAGGCACCGCATAAGCGACAGGTACGTCGCTGCCCCGTGTAAGTCACCATTACTTGAGTCCTGAAGTCTTCTAGGAAAATATAGGAAGGAATAGGATGCCTCAATGTCATTTTTAAGGAAAAACTTCCTTCAGGCATCCCAGCATACGATCCTTCCTTCCACTTCCCCAATGTCGCCATATGAACAGTCCCAAACTTCTCGAAGACGGCACGTAGGTCTGCCTCATCAGCCTCAAAGGGTACATTTCTGATCTTCACCCACGTATAATGATGGGACACATCATGTAGCCTTACAGTCACTGCAGGATTCACTGGTACACAAAGATCTTGGAACCTGGCGACTATGTCCTCGTATACACTTGCATTTCGAAATTTCACAAAAATTCTATATGCCCCGTTCAAGGCTACACCATACAGCTTTTCGTTGGCAATGCTGTATGTGTCCCTGATGATGGCAGGTAATAAAACTTGAGCTGAGTGGGCATGCACAGCCCCACGCACTTCTATGCCGACAGTGTTTACCCTTCTTGCCTGCTGCGCCATTTTGAGAAAACCAAGTTGTCACCAGCTGACAGCAGAGGGCAGGCTCAGCTCACGTCCACTCATCCCAGAGGTTGAGTGACGAATGACATTTTTCTTATATCACTTTTATTTATTCCGTTTTATTGTCTTTTTTTTTAAGTTGTTCACTACAGTCATATTCTCCCTAATTTTAAGTCTGTCTAGGTTTACTGGGTTAGTAGACCACACTTAAGATTAGTTTTCCTAGTTCTTTGAGGAACAGCAGAAACAGATCCCATGTCCCGTAGCTCGATTGCTAGGGCACAGCTCACACACTGAGGTCCGGGGGTTGATCCCCGGTAGGGCTGAAAAGGGTTCCTTTAAGACACCTGCTGTCCATGTTCACCTATCAGTAAAATAGGTTAGTTAGTTAGTTTAATATGTTTATTATGCATCCCATACCCATCCTGTGGGCGGTAGTCAAAAGATTACAGAGGTACATAATTGGTCCAGGGACTGGACCCCGAAGTTTTGATAGCTGAGCAAGTTACAGAGGTAATGAACTCACAATTTACAAAGGTAATGAACTCCAGGTAGGTCTAGTCACAATCATGGCAAGTTACAAAGGTATTTACAGATTACAGAGGTACGTAATTGGTCCAGGGACTGGGCCCCCAAAGTTTTGATAGCTGAACTAGGTACAAAGGTAATGAACTCACAAGTTACAAAGGTAATGAATCCTGTAAGAATGGTTACTTACGTTTATACATGGGTACAATCATGAACAAATTATAGAGTAATGAGCAATTCACACTTCCATACACGGTCACAACTGTAATGAGTTATTGGTGCAAATATTGATTGTTGAGTCACACACACACACACACACACACACACACACACACACACACACACACACACACACACACACACACACAAAACAAGATAAAGAGATTAGAAGAGAAGCTGAGACATCTGAAACAGCATAAAGACAAAGATATTACAGAAGTAGCATCGGCAATGGCTACATCAGACACAGACAACGGGTCTGAAGGGAGCATGGAAACTAAACTGTATGCAGAGGTCCTGTCAAACCCACATGGGGCCAAAACAAAGACAGGGAGCACACTAGGACAAAATGTGAGGTTGGAAGACATTGAAGGAACTAGGACATGTGCAGGGACCTTACCAGACACCTGTGGGGGCCAGGAACAGGTGAGCAGGAAGGAGAAACCAAGGAGCATAGGGGCCATAGCTAGGGAAGGGACTGAAGGAACACTCCACGGGAAGGAACTAAAACACATCAGAGGATACAATGGGAGTCACAGTGGGGGGTGGAAAGGGGGAGATCAGTGTTTGTCTATGGGCTAGACGAAGCTAAAGAGGAAACATATGAGGAAAGAAAGCAGGAGGAGAAAAAAGTGATTGAAGGTATCATGAAGGTGATAGGCGAGGGAGACACGACCCAGGTGGCAAATTTTCGGAGAATCGGGTGGTTCACAAAGAAAAGGAATCGGCCTCTCAAAGTAATTTTCAAGGCAGAATCAACCCGAACCATGATCCTGCAGGAGAAAGCACGGCTGGGAGGCAGGCAGGAGTTCATGAGTGTGTACCTCGATCGAGACAGAACACAGGACGAAAGGAAGACGATGAAAGAGAGAGTTCAGAAACGAAAGGAGAAATGGGAGGAAATGAAAAAGGAGAGCAGAATAACCCAGGAACAAGTGGAAGGACAAGCACACCCTCCAGAAACACCTGAAGGACCCCAGCCACGACACCCCCAAGGCAACTGAACAATCCAAACCAACCATCACACACCGATCCCTCTGTTCCCACCCCCCACATCACAGTTACAGTATTAGAACAGAAGTTCAAGGTTTGGTACACAAATGCAGATGGATTAACGAATAAACATGAGGTATGGCAAGAAAGAATCAATAAGTCCCCAGACATCATAGCAGTTACAGAAACAAAACTCACGGGGACAGTAACAGATGCAATCTTCCCACCAGGATACCAGATCATGAGGAAAGATAGAAGGGGCAGAGGAGGAGGTGGGGTTGCTCTGCTATTAAAAAACAGATGGAAATTCGAGAAAATGGGAGGCATAGATGAGATGGTACACTTCAGTCTGGGGAACACAAGGTGGTCATTGCAGTGATGTATAATCCACCACAGAACTGCAGGAGGCCAAGAGAGGAATATGAAGAGAGCAACAGAGCAATGGTGGACACACTTGCTGAGGTGGCAAGAAAAGCTCACTCCAGCAGAGCAAAGTTGCTGGTTATGAGGGATTTCAAACACAGGGAGATTGACTGGGAAAACCTGGAGCCACATGGGGGTCCCGAAACATGGAGAGCCAAGATGATGGACATGGTGTTGGAAAACTTCATGCACCAACATGTTAAGGACACTACCAGAGTGAGAGGGGAGAGGATGATCCAGCAAGATTGGACATTGTGTTCACCCTGGGCAGTTCAGACATTGAGGACATCACGTATGAGAGTCCCCTAGGAGCTAGCGACCACGTGGTTCTGTGCTGTGAATATATAGTAGAGCTGCAAGTGGAGAGAGTAACAGGAGTTGAATGGGAAAAGCCTGACTATAAAAGATGGGACTATATAGGATTGAGGAACTTCCTGCAGGAGGTCCCGTGGGACAGAGAACTGGCAGGAAAGCCAGTAAATGAAATGATGGAATATGTAACAACAAAATGCAAGGAGGCAGTGGAAAGGTTTATTCCCATGGGCAACAGAAACAACAGGAAGACCAGAACGAGCCCCTGGTTTACCCGACGGTGTAAGGAGGCAAAAACAAAGTGCAATAGAGAATGGAAAAAGTATAGAAGGCAGAGAACACACGAAAATAGGGAGATCAGTCTCAGAGCCAGGAACGAGTATGCACTGGTAAGGAGGGAGGCCCAGCGACAGTATGAAAATGACATAGCATCGAAAATCAAGACTGACCCGAAACTGTTGTATAGCCACATCAGGAGGAAGACAACAGTCAAAGACCAGGTGATCAGATTAAGGACAGAAGGGGTAGAACTCACAAGAAATGACCAGGAGGTATGTGAGGAGCTAAACAGGAGATTTAAGGAAGTTTTTACAGTAGAGACAGGAAGGGCTGTGGGAAGTCAGCACAGAAGGGAACATCAAGAGGGAATATACCACCAAGTGTTGGATGACATACGAACAACCAAGGGGGAGGTGAAGAAGCTGCTAAGTGACCTTGATACCTCAAAGGCGATGGGACCGGACATCTCCCCATGGGTCCTTAGAGAAGGAGCAGAGATGCTTTGCGTGCCGCTAACCACAATCTTCAACACATCCCATGAAACTGGGCAACTACCTGAGAAATGGAAGACAGCAAATGCAGTCCCCATATTTAAGAAAGGAAACAGAAACGAGGCGCTAAACTACAGACCTGTGTCTCTGACATGTATTGTGTGCTAAGTCATGGAGAAGATTATCAGGAGGAGAGTGGTCGAACACCTGGAACGGAACAAGATTATAAATGAAAACCAGCATGGGTTCATGGAAGGCAAATCTTGTATCACAAACCTCCTGGAGTTTTATGACAAGGTAACAGAAGTAAGACACGAGAGAGAGGTGTGGGTTGATTGAGTTTTCCTAGACTGCAGGAAGGCCTTTGACACAGTTCCCCACAAGAGATTAGTGCAGAAGCTGGAGGATCAGGCGCATGTAACAGGGAGGGCACTGCAATGGATCAGGGAATACCTGACAGGGAGGCAGCAACGAGTCATGGTACGTGAAGAGGTATCACAGTGGGCGCCTGTGACGAGCGGGGTCCCACAGGGGTCAGTTCTAGGGCCAGTGCTATTTTTGATATATGTGAATGACATGATGGAAGGAATAGACTCTGAAGTGTCCCTATTCGCAGATGATGTGAAGTTGATGAGAAGAATTAAATCGGATGAGGATGAGGCAGGACTGCAAAGAGACCTGGACAGGCTGGACATGTGGTCCAGAAACTGGCTTCTCGAATTCAATCCTGCCAAATGCAAAGTCATGAAGATTGGGGAGGGGCAAAGAAGACCACAGACAGAGTATAGGCTAGGTGGACAAAGACTACAGACCTCACTCACGGAGAAAGACCTCGGGGCGACCATAACACCGAGCACGTCACCGGAGGCACACATCAACCAAATAACTGCTGCAGCATACAGGCGCTTGGCAAACCTGAGAATAGCGCTCCGATACCTTAATAAGGAATCGTTCAAGACACTGTACACTGTGTATGTTAGGCCCATACTGGAGTATGCAGCACCAGTCTGGAACCCACACCTGGTTAAGCACGTCAAGAAGTTAGAGAAAGTACAAAGGTTTACAACAAGGCTAGTCCCAGAGCTCAGGGGAATGTCGTACAAGGAAAGGTTGAGGGAAATCGGACTGACGACACTGGAGGACAGAAGGGTCAGGGGAGACATGATAACGACATACAAAATACTGCGGGGAATAGACAAGGTGGACAGAGATAGGATGTTCCAGAGAGGGGACACAGGAACAAGGGGTCACAACTGGAAGCTGAAGACTCAGACGAGTCACAGGGACGTTAGGAAGTATTTCTTCAGTCATAGAGTCATCAGGAAGTGGAATAGCCTAGCAAGTGAAGTAGTGGAGGCAGGAACCATACATAGTTTTAAGAAGAGATATGATAAAGCTCAGGAAGCAGAGAGAGAGAGGACCTAGTAGCAATCAGTGAAGAGGCGGGGCCAGGAGCTGAGTCTCGACCCCTGCAACCACAATTAGGTGAGTACAATTAGGTGAGTACACACACACACACACCTACACAAACTCATACACACACACACACACACACACACACACACACACACACACACACACACACACACACACACACACACACACACACACACACACACACACACACACACACACACACACACACACACACACACAAACACACACACAAAAACACACACGCACACACACACACACACACGCTAGTATTATAATTATTAGAATTACTCTCAGTGTTTATTTATTTATTTATTTAAAAATTTGAGCACACATACAGAGGTACAAAAAATACAGATAAGAGCAGCATGCCAAAGCCACTTATACTATGCATAGCATTACGGGCTGGCTTAAAATTAACTTAAGATGAACTAAGCAATGATGACATCAGTGATAAAACTTTAATGTAAACAGATTACTATAAAGCACAAGTGAGTATTACAAAGACAGGTCATATGGTTGTATGCATTGTTGTACATTCAGTAGAATGGAGTATTCTGTTAGGTAGTGTATTTAAAAAATAATAAAGTTAGATTGGGTTTTAGGTTTAACATTTATGTGATATAATTGTGAGAAACATTTAAGATATACAATTTATAAGGTTCAGTTATTCAGTATTTATTTGGTTTTGGGTGAGTAAGTGATCTTTGAGAAGAGACTTGAATTTATAAACAGGTAGTGTTTCTTTTATATTTACAGGTAATGAGTTCCAGATTTTAGGGCCTTTTATGTGCATTGAGTTTTTGCATAGTGTGAGATGGACACGAGGAACATCAAAGAGTGATCTGTGCCTTGTGTTATGGTCATGTGTTCTGTTGAGGTTGGCAAGGAGATGTTTGAGGGGAGGGTTAATATCAGAGTTAAGTGTTCTATGTATGTAATAGGTGCAGTAATAAGTATGAATGTTTTGTATGGTGAGTAGGTTTAGTGTATTGAATATTGGTGGAGTGTGCTGCCTATAGTGAGAATTTGTTATCATTCTAACTGCAGCCTTTTGTTGGGTAATTAGTGGTCTGAGATGGTTACTTGTTGTTGAGCCCCATGCACAAATTCCATAGGTGAGATAGGGGTAAATAAGAGAGTGATATAGGGCCAGGAGGGCTGACTGTGGAGCATAGTACCGTATCTTCGATAGTATGCCTACAGTCTTGGAAATTTTCTTAGAAATTTGTTGTATATGTGTATGAAATTTGAGTCTATTATCAAGGTGGATTCCTAAGAATTTTCCCTCTGTTAGCTTTGTGATAGGTGATCCGTTTATCATTATGTTAAGAGGGACATCTGTAGCTCTGTTACCAAACTGAATGAAGTAGGTTTTGTCAATGTTTAGTGTAAGTTTGTTAGTCCTCATCCAGGTAGATATTTTCTGTAATTCGGTATTTACAGTATTGGCTAGCGTGACTGGGCTCGGGTGGGAGAAGACGTATGTAGTGTCATCTGCAAATAGTGTGGGTTTGAGTAATTGCGAAGCATTTGGTAGGTCATTTATGTATAGGAGAAAGAGAAGAGGGCCAAGGACACTTCCCTGTGGGACACCAACTGTAATTGGTTGTGCAGAAGAGTTTGCCCCATTTGCATACACATATTGGCTTCTGTTGCTGAGGTATGACTTGAGGTAGTTGAGGGAGTGCCCTCTTATACCATAGTGTGACAATTTTACGTGGAGCAAGTCATGGTTAACTGTATCAAAAGCTTTACGTAAGTCAATGAAGATCCCCAGTGGGACTTCTTTTTTCTCTATTGCAGTGTATATATGTTCTAGCATGTGTATAATAGCATCATTAGTATTTTTATTTGGCCTGAATCCAAATTGGCAGGGGTTGAGTATGTTTTGGGAGATAAGGTAGGAGTAGATTCGTTTATGAATTAATTTTTCGAAGATTTTTGAGAGAGGGTGTAAGTTGGATATTGGCCTATAGTTATTCAACTCTGTTTGGTCTCCTCCTTTGTGGATCGGGGTGACCCTTGCTATTTTGAGTTGTACTGTAGGGAAGGTGGAGGATTCAATGGATTTGTTAAAGAGTGTTGCAATGATTGGTGATAGCACTTGTGACACTTTTTTGTATATAAAGGGTGGTAAGGTATTTAAATCTCCTGCCTTGTTTTTTAGCGTGTTGATAATAAGGGAGACTTCGCATGGGTTAGTCGGAGCTAGGAACAGTGTGTTCGGGTAGTTGCCAGTGAGGTAGTCATTTGGTGGGGTATCTGAGCTTGGGATTTTATTGGCAAGGTTTTGTCCTATAGTGGAGAAGAAGTCATTGAGTCTGTTTGCTGTTTCTGTTGGTGGGAGTTGGGGTTCATCTGATTTTGCTAATTTTATTTCGCTATTTCGTGATATCTTTTTTGTTCCTAGAATTTCTGATAGGGTTTTCCAGGTCTTTTTTATATCACCTCGTAAGTTGGATAATCTGTTCTCATAATACAATTTTTTTGCCCTTCTTATCAGGCTGGTTAGGATTGACGAGTAACGTTTTGTTTGGTCTCTGGTTATGTGACCCATTCTGTACTGTTTTTCATATTGGTGTTTTGTATTTATGGATTTGAGAATGCTGGGTGTTAACCAGGGACTGTTCAGTCTCTTAGCTGTCATCTGTTTAGTTTTTTTAGGGCAGTGCTTGTTATAGAGGTATTGGGTCTTTTTTAGAAAATTATTAATACATTCGTCAATATCTGTATAGATTTCTAGCTCAGTGTGCCAGTCAATGTTTGCTACTGCTGTTGTGAAGTTATTAATGGCTGCCTCATTGTGAAGTCTGAAGGTGACTTTAGTAGTGTCTTGGGGTAATTTACCAAGAGTTGTTATGAGAAAAGTAGGGTAGTGGTCTGTGGTATTATCTGTAATTATGCCTGATTTTAAAGGGGATATGGTGTTGGTCCAGATGTGGTCAAGTAGGGAAACACTAGTCTCTGTAACTCTTGTAGGTTTTGTTACTGTTGGTAGCAACATACAGTTACTCATTGTGTTTGTGAATTCAGTAACGTGTGGGTCCTGGTCTTGCAGGAGATTTATATTGAAGTCACCTGAGAGTAGTAAGTGATCTTTGTTCATGCGTGCATCAGTTATCATACTTCCTAGGTTTTGACTAAATTGGCTAATGTTTGACTGTGGAACTCTGTAAATGTTTATCAATGTGAGAGGTTTTTGTAGGTATTTGGATTTGAATTTGGCTATTATATATTCCCCATGTTCATCCCTTGTGCAAGTATTAGTGATACATTCTAGTTGGTCTGAGTAGTATATGGCTGTGCCACCCCCTTGTTGGTCTGGCCTACAGTTGTGTATGGCTGTGTAACCAGGAATGGCATAGACATCTGTACTATCAGGCTTTAGCCAGGTTTCAGTTAGTGTAATGATGGACATATTGGCATGTAAGGAATTTAGTAATGCTATGAGGTCATCGTAATGCTTGCTTAAAGATCTGATATTGTAGTTAAAGATAGTTATGTTGTTGTTGGCACTGAAAAGTGCCTTTGATTGTTCTGCAGTGTAGTAATTACAGTAACTGTTTGATTCATTTAAGTCATTAAATAAGAGGTTGGTATCAGGATCAATGCTTGTAATCATAAGATTTGTAGTGAATCTATAGTTAGAATTAAGTATAAAACAAAGTAAATAGTCTTAAGCTATGGTATCTTATTAGTATTACGGATACACAGAGGTGAAATGTATTTCTGGGACATATAAACAACTGACGTGCTCACACACACACACGCGCGCGCACACACATACACACTCGGGGCCAGGAGCTGAGTCTCGACCCCTGAAACCACAACTAGGTGAGTACACACACCCACTCATTCACACAGCTGATCCTTGGAATTTGACCGTGTCCCCTCACCCCCCCCCACACACCTTTCCCTCCCCCACAGACCTTTCCCCTCCCCCGCTCTTGCCTTCACTCCCTCCTCCCTCCTTTCTCTCTCCCCCTCTCTCGCGTTTCTCTCTCTCAGAGCCTTTGTCCCTCCCCGTCCCCCTACTCTCTCTCTCTCTCTCTCTCTCTCTCTCTCTCTCTCCCTCACTCCCATAACCCTATCCCTCACCCTGCTCTCGCTCTATAGGCTTCTCTCTCCATCTCCCTTTTTCTATATTTCTACCCCTCCCTCGCATTTCTCTCTCTCATAGCCTTTTCCCTCACCCTCCTTTCTCCCTCTCTCTCTCTCTCTCCCTCTCTTTCTCCCTCTCTCTACCCTTTGTTGAGTTAGGCATAAGAATTAACAACTGGGCGTCTACACTGCAAACTGAATTGTTTGCAATCCTAATGGCGCTAAAGCTAACCTATGACACTGAGCTTGACTCTATCATCATTACTGATTCTATGTCATCATTGAAGGCTCTTGACTCATATAATGACTCCAACAACATGCTCATTGGAGAAGCCAGGTATAGATACTCAAATAACAAAAAAAGGCACAATACCGTGACTGGAACGATACACAAATAACCCGCACATAAAAGATTCAAATTCAAATTCAAATTCAAAGTTTATTCTCTATAAGGATTACAATGCTGAGTTTACAGAAATTTGGTTATTGTGTGGTTTATATGTAGTAAAATTGTGATTACAGAGTGTACCACTAGAACGCTTAGCATGGCTAGGCATTTCGGGCAGACTTAGTTTTATTCTTAATTGTAAAATATTACAAATTATGAGGTAAGTTGGTATTATGGCTAAGTGACTAAATACTAGTTTGTGAGTTTAGCAATGTGAATGCTTTTGTTTTGGCACAGTACATAGTTTCAGTATTGGAGTATCACAGGATTCATTATTTTAAGATTGAGATTAATATTTCTGTTTATGGTCAAATGAGTGAGAAGCTTGCGACGACGTTTCGGTCCGATTTGGACCATTGACAAAGTCACATTGACAAAGACTTTGTCAATGGTCCAGGTCGGACCGAAACGTCGTCGTAAGCTTCTCTCTTTTATGTGCGGGTTATTTGTGTATAGATACTCAAAAATTAGGGACAAAGGAATTAATGTACAATTGCTATGGATCCCATCACAAACTGGATTACTCCTTCATGATAAAGTTGATATGTTAGCCAAGAAGAGTACCCAGAAGGAGAATGTAGAATATAACTTTGGTATAACTGTGTCTAGCATTAGGAATAATATTAGGAGAGAAGTAAATAATGAAAATGATTGTTATAGGAATGCAGTTAAAAGATAAGTATGTTTATGGAGCAACTTGCAATGTGAACAGACTGGCTGATGTTGTAGTGGCCAGGCTTAGGCTTGGTTACAAGTACTTCTGGCAGTTTGGGAGACACACAGATGATGATCAAACTAAATGTAAATTATGTGATCAGGCATATGGTCACTCTCTTGAACACTATGTGCTTAATTGTCCACTTATTGAGGAATACAGAGACAGACAGTATAATAACCTATGTGACATGTCAAGATATCTTATTAATGAAAATAAAATACCAGATATACTAAGCAAATTTCCTAAATTTGCTTGTAACAGATAAGTGAACTATAGATATGTAGATATAAATCCATATGTATTCCTGTTAACCCTTTGGGGCCTAGTTCCTAGGCCTTTTGTGTATCCATATGCTCTCGAGCTACCGTCCACAGGATGGATACGGGGTGCACAATAAACTAGCCATTTCGGTGGCAAAATCTAAAATCTAATTACACTGGTACATTTTTTTTCATTTTTATAATAATAATAATAATAATAATAATAATAATAATAATAATAATAATAATAATTAATAATAATAATAATAATAATAATAATAACACACTCGAAAGGTTGTATGATCTGCGAGGTTTTAGATCACTTCCATCAATCTTGATCCAGTTCACAGCACTCGACTGTTTGGAAACATAATCTTACATGTTTTTTTTTATTTTATTTTATTTAAAAGCAACATATACATAAACCATGAAAAAAAAAACACAAGCCGACAATTAGCAAATCAAAAACCGTGGCAGACAATGTCAGTACACACACAAAAAGCAAAATACATTTTAACACATTGATATAACAAAATTCTACTAAAAAAAAACCCAACCAGTTTATGGAAAAAAAAATTACCGACTTCCAAACAAACAGTCGGAGTCATTATAAAACATGTTGGGAAGATATACTAAGCAACACAGACCCCAACTTATGCCTAGAACAGATTAACTCGGTGGCACTCGATGTATGCACAAGGCTTATTCCTCTAAAAAAAAGGAGGAGTAGATGTAAAACAGAAAGAGACAGGCGCTCCCTTTACAGGCGACGGAAAAGAATAACAGAGCGGCTAAAAGAGGTCAATATATCTGAAATGCGTAGGGAGACACTGGTCAGAGAAATAGCAAGCATCAAACTTAAGCTAAAAGAATCCTTTAGGAGTCAGGAATCGCGGGAAAAACTAAAAGCCATAAATGAAATCGAAAGAAACCCAAAGTATTTCTTCTCCTATGCCAAATCAAAATCGAGAACAACGTCCAGTATTGGGCCCCTACTTAAACAAGATGGGTCCTACACAGATGACAGCAAGGAAATGAGTGAGCTACTCAAGTCCCAATATGACTCAGTTTTTAGCAAGCCGCTAACCAGACTGAGAGTCGAAGATCAAAATGAATTTTTTATGAGAGAGCCACAAAATTTGATTAACACAAGCCTATCCGATGTTATCCTGACGCCAAATGACTTCGAACAGGCGATAAATGACATGCCCATGCACTCTGCCCCAGGGCCAGACTCATGGAACTCTGTGTTCATCAAGAACTGCAAGAAGCCCCTATCACGAGCCTTTTCCATCCTATGGAGAGGGAGCATGGACACGGGGGTCGTCCCACAGTTACTAAAAACAACAGACATAGCCCCACTCCACAAAGGGGGCAGTAAAGCAACAGCAAAGAACTACAGACCAATACCTCTTCAAGGGGGGCTCCTTGGCGTGGTGAAGAGGCTCTTGGTCTGAGGAATTAGCCCTGTCGGTCTTCTTCCTCAGACCGAACCTAATTACCCCCCATTCTCCCCTCCCCTATCCCATCCTCCCCATTTTCCATTCCTCCTCCTCCTCCTCACCCCTCCCTTTTGCCCTTCCTCTTTTTGGCCTTCGTGATTTCTCCCACAGGCGCGCTAGTTCCTAGGTAGGGGAAAGGACACCGGGGTCCATCCCATTCCGTTGAGGTTCTTGGCGGTGGCGTAGTTTGCCGTGGAATCTGGATTGCCTGGGGATGTCCCGATCCCTCTCCGGTATCCCGGAGTAGCTTTGGGTGTCTTTTGGGCGACGGGTGTATCTCTGGAAGCCACCTTTCGGATTCCGGGGGTGGTGGCTGAAGGAGGTATGCTTTGTGGCGGATATCCGGCCGCCCTCTCTTTTGTCCACCGAGGTAGCTCGGCAGATGTGAGGTTGCTATCCCGGATTGCTGGTTTACTGGCATGAAGGGTAGGGTATGGCACGGGTTCTATGCTGCATCTGCGCTACTAGCGGTGTCGAGTCCTCTTGGGCGCGGAGGGAGATTTCCGGCCCTTTCATTCCTCCTGGGAACTATTCCTCCCCGCTCCCCCCTTTTTTTATTCTTTTTTTTATTTTTATTTTCTTTTCTTCTTTCTTTTTTTTTCTTAAAAACAAAAAGCAAAGGAGTAACCTAACCATGGCAGCCCTAGTCCATGAAACCACTACCCCCGGGCCCCTTCTTGATATCGCACCCCATTCTGACCCTGCCTTGTGTTTAGACCACTCTTCGGACACTCCTGATGCCCCTGTACCTCTTGCTGGTGCTGTTTCCTCACCCGCTTCAGGTACCGGGGCTTCGACTGACTCCTTCGATTTGTCTGAACTCCGCTCTCCTTTGACTATGCTTCCGGCTTCTCCCTCTACGGTACGGCAATTTTCGAATCGCCCACCCATTTCATGCCGGACCAACTCCGGTCCTACTCCTAAACGCCAACGTCAATCTCCTGATGATGCTTCTTCGTTACCTTCCCATTCTACTCGGAAAAGACCGACACGTCAAGCACTCCCTCTCCACGCTCAGTTTCGGACCACACAATGGACTAAATTCTTTACTTTAAGACCAACTTCTTCTTCTGCCTACCTTTCTGACCATAGTATTGCCAAAGCGCTCCTGCGTCATGTTGGCAGAGATATTTCATTTCACGCTCTCAAGAGCGGTACGCGCATCGTCACTGTCCAGAATGCTACCCAAGCTCATGATCTTTCTCTCCTTTCGAATATCGATACTACTCCTATCACTATTGAAAAACATCTTTCTCTCAATTCTTGTAGTGGTACTGTCATTCTGCCCCATACCATAGTCCAACAGAATTTCCAGTCATGTGGCAATGACATTTTTGAACAGCTGGAACTCCAGGATCTCCCAATCCTCAAAGTAGACACTTATGTCCTTCCTGCCCGGGGGCGGAGACGTTACCCTTGCAATGTGGCTCGTTTAACTTTTGACAGCCGAGAACTCCCGTCCTCTGTATATGTCGCGGGACATCGGTTACAAGTTCGAAAGGTGATACCTACACCGCAACAATGTAGAAATTGCTGGCGTTTTGGTCACCCAGCGAAATATTGCAGATCTATGGCCGAATGCCCAGTCTGTGGTGCCGACGACCATTCTAATACATCTTGCAGTCAACCTCCATCTTGCCTTAATTGTAATGAAGCTCACCCTTCGTACTCCCGCCGTTGCCAGGTCTACTTAAATGAACGTGAAATCCGTTGCCTCAAAGAGGCAGAAGGTCTCCCTTATGCTATGGCAGTTACTCATCTCCGCCTCCAAGGGAGACTACCCCGTGTTTCTTATTCTCGTGTTTCCAAACGTCCCCCCACTTCTGGGGTCCCATCTTCTGCAGCCTCCTCTGTTGTTACCCCTCCCATAGCCACTACGGCATCTAATCCTTTTGCTGTCCTTGGCTCTGACGTCCCGACTACAACTCAGTCTGTTCTCACATCTTCGCGTCCTTCCTCACAAGCCCCAGTATCGACAAGACCTCGTACGACACCTAATACCAATCGCCCCTCTACTCAGAAGTCCAAAAAATCCACATTGCTCAAATCTTCTTTGCCCCTTCCTTCCCTTCTTCCACCTCCACACTTTACCTTTCCAGTCTCTGTACCTAGTTCTTCCCCTCTCTCTGGCTCTATTACAAGTGTGGAGATTCACCCTCCTCCTCGTACTATGCCTTCCACCCCCGTCCCCTCCCAAGTTTCTCCCTCTTCTGTCACCTCCCAGGTTTCTGCCTCTTCTGTCCCCCCCCACACTTCATCTCCAGTCCCTTACACTTTTCCCTCCCCCTCTACTTTGGTACAGTCCATTACTGTCCCAATCTTTACTCACCCTCCTCCTCCTATCTCCAATATGGTCTCCCATACATCTTTGAATTCAGAAACACTTGAAGCCATTTCAGAATATATTGCAGAGACTAAACCTTCAATGGACACTGATTCACTTCCTGTTCCTTCTCTTCCCTCTCCTCCATCTTCACAACCCCATTCTTCGCAACGCTCCGTTCCTTCGCTACTTGAACATCTTCCAATGCCACCACACGTTGACTTTTCTAACCCCTCTAGTCCGTAGGTGCCTTTACCTACAGATTCCTGATATTTTCTTCATCGCCAATCATGGCCTATTTACAGTGGAATATCCGCGGCCTCAGGGGTAATCGGGGTGAGCTTCAGATGTTGCTTTCCAGGTTTTCCCCTGTTGGTGCTTGCTTACAAGAACCAAAATTACACTCGGCTGTTTTCCAACCTATCTCAGGCTATAATTTATTGTATTCTTCGGATCCTTTCTCAGATGGGACCTTTAATGAAAGTGCCCTTCTTCTACACAATGATATTCCGTACTGTCAACTATTTGTCCATACCTCGCTGCATTACACTGCAGCCCGTATCCACTTGAATAAGTGGTTTACAATATGTTCTTTATATCTCTCTCCTTCTCGAGCATTTTCTATCCCAGACTTTGCCTTTCTTGTTTCATCCTTACCACCACCACTTCTGTTACTTGGTGATTTTAATGCCCACCATTTCCTCTGGGGGGGGTCTCATTGTGACTCACGTGGCATTCAGTTGGAGGCTTTTCTTGCCTCTCACCCCCTCCATGTTTTAAATACGGGTACTCCCACCCATTTTGATCCTCGTACTCATACTCTCTCTTGCATCGATCTATCAGTCTGCTCTTCCTCCACTGCACTAGACTTCACCTGGTCTGTTCTACCAGACTTACATGACAGTGATCATTTTCCGATCATTCTTACTTCTTCCTATTCACCACCTTTCCGTAGCCCTCGCTGGCAATTTGATCGGGCAAATTGGGATCTTTACTCACACCTCACTGCTTTTAGTGAGGTTCCTTCTTCATCCTCCATTGATGAGCTCCTACACATCTTCTTGACATCAGTTTATACCGCAGCTTCTCATTCTATACCCCAAACCTCAGGCAGGCATTCTCAGAAGTGCGTGCCTTGGTGGTCTCCTGCTTGTGCTCGTGCAGTACGTTTGAAACGTGCTGCATGGGGCAGGTACCGGTACAATAGAACCGCTGAGAGACTTGTTGATTTTAAGCAGAAGCGTGCGATCGCTCGCTGTGTCATCCGTGAAGCTAAACGCACTTGTTGGCGAGACTATGTTTCCACCATCACCTCTGCTTCTTCTATGAGTGCAGTCTGGAAAAAAGTGAGGAAATTGAGTGGTAAATACTCTCCTGATCCGGCTCCTGTTCTACGGGTCACTGGTGTTGATATAGCAAACCCTCTCGACGTTGCCATTGAACTTGGCACACATCTGGTCCGTATTTCCCGAGGGCTCCATCTATGCCCCTCATTTCTTTCCTCAAAGTCTGCCAGAGAGTTAGTACCCTTGGACTTTTCTTCTCTCGGAGAAGAACAGTATAATGTGCCTTTTACACTTCAAGAACTGGAGGCAACGCTCTCAGCTTGCCGATCATCGGCAGCTGGGCCTGATGACATTCATATTCGTATGTTACAACATTTACATCGGTCAGCCCTTGTAGTCCTCTTATACCTCTTCAATCTTATTTGGGCACAAGGAGTTCTTCCCCAGCTGTGGAAATCTGCCATTGTTCTCCCTTTCCGCAAACCGGGTACTACAGGACATGATGCCTCCCACTATCGCCCCATCGCTCTTACTAGTGCAGTTTGCAAAGTGATGGAACGCCTCGTAAATCGACGTTTAATGTGGTATTTAGAGACTCACAACAGTCTCTCCGCTAGTCAATATGGCTTTCATAAGGGTCGTTCTACCATAGACCCCTTACTACGCTTGGATACGTATGTTCGTAATGCCTTTGCGAATAATCACTCAGTTATTGCCATATTTTTTGACCTTGAGAAGGCATATGACACAACTTGGAGGTATAATATTTTGGCCCAGGCCGATTCCTTAGGCCTCCGAGGCAATCTACCATCCTTCCTTAAGAACTTTTTAACTGACAGACATTTCCGTGTTCGAGTCAATAATGTTCTTTCCCCGGACTTCGTCCAAGCTGAAGGTGTCCCTCAGGGATGTGTTCTCAGCACAACACTTTTTCTCCTTGCTATAAATGATTTGGCCTCTGTTCTTCCACCCAATATTTGGTCATCACTCTATGTTGATGACTTCGCTATTGCTTGTGCAGGCGCTGACTGTCACCTTATTGCAGTTTCTCTCCAGCATGCGGTCGACCGTGTTTCCACTTGGGCCAGCACACATCGGTTTAAATTTTCAAGTACCAAAACTCACCAAATTACTTTCACTAGACGCTCTGTTATCTCCGATCATCCTTTGTATCTCTATGGCTCCCGTATCCCCGAACGTGATACAGTCAGGTTTCTAGGCCTTCTCTTTGACCGTCGGTTAACCTGGAAACCTCACATTACCTCTCTGAAGGCAACTTGTCACAGCCGGCTAAACCTTCTTAAAACCCTTGCTCATCTTTCCTGGGGAGCTGATCGTCACACTCTGCTTCGCCTACATTCAGCCCTCGTTTTATCGAAACTCGATTATGGTGACCAGATTTATTCCGCGGCCTCTCCTGCTACTCTCTCTAGCCTTAACTCTATCCATCACCAAGGCTTACATTTGTGCCTTGGTGCTTTTCGTTCTTCCCCTGTTGAGAGCCTCTATACAGAAGCAAATGTTCCATCCTTGTCTGATCGCCGTGATGCCCATTGCCTTCGTTACTATGTACGCTCTCACGATCTACACAATCCTTCCATTTATAGAATGGTCACCGATATTAGTAGACATTCTTTATTCGTTCGCCGTCCCTGTTTGCTCCGTCCCTTTTCTCTTCGCCTACATTCACTCTTGTCTTCCCTTCAGTTACCACCTTTATATGTTCATGTAGCATCTCACTTTTCCCTACCCCCCTGGGAAGTTCCAGCTGTTCGGGTCTGTTCTTTCTCACTCCCTTGCTCGAAAGCTCAACTGCCTACGGTGGCTTCCCGCTCTCTTTTTCTTGATCACTTCCACTCCCATTCTCATGCCACCGCTGTGTACACAGATGGCTCTAAGTCTTCAGACGGCGTCGGATTCGCAGCAGTGTTTCCGGACAGCGTCGTACGGGGGCATTTACTATCTTCAGCTAGCATTTTTACTGCTGAACTGTATGCCATTCTTGCAGCACTTATTCGTATCGCATCTATGCCTGTGTCATCATTTGTAGTAGTCTCAGACTCCCTTAGTGCTCTACAGGCTATACGAAAATTTGATACATCTCATCCCCTAGTTCTCCGTATCCAACTTTGGCTACGCCGTATCTCTACCAAACATAAAGATATTGTTTTTTGTTGGGTCCCTGGTCATGTCGACGTACAGGGCAATGAACAGGCAGACACTGCTGCGCGGTCAGCAGTACATGACCTACCAATTTCCTATCGAGGTGTTCCATTTCTGGACTATTTTGCTGCAATAGCTACCCACCTTCGCACCCGTTGGCAACAACGTTGGTCAACTCTGCTCGGTAACAAACTTCATTCTATTAAACCGAGCATAGGTTACTGGCCGTCTTCTTGTCATCAGTGCCGAGGTTGGGAGACCACTCTCTCCCGCCTTCGGATTGGCCACACTCGTCTTACTCATGGGTATCTCATGGAGAGGCACCCTGTTCCTCTCTGTGAGCAGTGTCAAGTTCCAGTATCAATTAGCCACATTCTGTTAGACTGCCCTCTCTATCAACGAGCACGCAGAATTTACCTCCAACGTCGTCTTCGTTCTACTACTCTCTCTTTACCTTCCCTTCTTGCTGATGGACCCTCCTTTAATCCTGACTCTCTCATTGACTTCTTGACAACGACTGATTTACTCCACAAACTCTGATGATACTTTTCGCACTCCCCTCAGCCCTTTCTAGTTCAGTCTCTTGCTGCCCTTTACCCTTTCACCATCCACTACCCCGCTGTTATCCATAACCTATTACTCATCCATCTCCCTTTTGCCACCTGATGCCCTCGCTTCCTTCCTGCCCTGCAGCGCTGTATAGTCCTTGTGGCTTAGCGCTTCTTTTTGATTATAATAATAATAATACAGACCAATAGCACTAACATCCCATATCATAAAAATCTTTGAAAGGGTCCTAAGAAGCAAGATCACCACGCATCTAGAAACCCATCAGTTACACAACCCAGGGCAACATGGGTTTAGAACAGGTCGCTCCTGTCTGTCTCAACTATTGGACCACTACGACAAGGTCCTAAATGCACTAGAAGACAAAAAGAATGCAGATGTAATATATACAGACTTTGCCAAAGCGTTCGACAAGTGTGACCATGGCGTAATAGCGCACAAAATGCGTGCTAAAGGAATAACAGGAAAAGTCGGTCGATGGATCTATAATTTCCTCACTAACAGAACACAGAGAGTAGTCGTCAACAGAGTAAAGTCCGAGGCAGCTACGGTGAAAAGCTCTGTTCCACAAGGCACAGTACTCGCTCCCATCTTGTTCCTCATCCTTATATCCGACATAGACAAGGATGTCAGCCACAGCACCGTGTCTTCCTTTGCAGATGACACCCGAATCTGCATGACAGTGTCTTCCATTGCAGACACTGCAAAGCTCCAGGCAGACATCAACCAAATCTTTCAGTGGGCTGCAGAAAACAATATGAAGTTCAACGATGAGAAATTTCAATTACTCAGATATGGTAAACATGAGGAAATTAAATCTTCATCAGAGTACAAAACAAATTCTGGCCACAAAATAGAGCGAAACACCAACGTCAAAGACCTGGGAGTGATCATATCGGAGGATCTCACCTTCAAGGACCATAACATTGTATCAATCGCATCTGCTAGAAAAATGACAGGATGGATAATGAGAACCTTCAAAACTAGGGAGGCCAAGCCCATGATGACACTCTTCAGGTCACTTGTTCTATCTAGGCTGGAATATTGCTGCACACTAACAGCACCTTTCAAGGCAGGTGAAATTGCCGACCTAGAAAATGTACAGAGAACTTTCACAGCGCGCATAACGGAGATAAAACACCTCAATTATTGGGAGCGCTTGAGGTTCCTAAACCTGTATTCCCTGGAACGCAGGAGGGAGAGATACATGATTATATACACCTGGAAAATCCTAGAGGGACTAGTACCGAACTTGCACACGAAAATCACTCACTACGAAAGCAAAAGACTTGGCAGACGATGCACCATCCCCCCAATGAAAAGCAGGGGTGTCACTAGCACGTTAAGAGACCATACAATAAGTGTCAGGGGCCCGAGACTGTTCAACTGCCTCCCAGCACACATAAGGGGGATTACCAACAGACCCCTGGCAGTCTTCAAGGTGGCACTGGACAAGCACCTAAAGTCAGTTCCGGATCAGCCGGGCTGTGGCTCGTATGTTGGTTTGCGTGCAGCCAGCAGCAACAGCCTGGTTGATCAGGCTCTGATCCACCAGGAGGCCTGGTCTCAGACCGGGCCGCGGGGGCGTTGACCCCCGGAACTCTCTCCAGGTAAACTCCAGGTAATAAGTCCTATAATCATATATATATGTATATATATATACACATGCATATACACACATACGTGCATGTGCACATGTGTTCGTACAGAACAAACTGGATTATACATAGAAATAAAACGCAAAATGACTTGTCACTAAATAAACTAAAAATATATTACATCCAAAAATAGAACTATATCTAAGACATTGGTTCCCACAAACACACCTACCGATTAACATTCAATATATGACCTTCTATATAAATAGAAGGGTATATATAAACCCCATAAAATACTTATATATTCTTGTACATAGTTCATAATGTACCCCTTCAATTATAAAGCTATCATCAGATTCGAATATATAAAGCATATCCTCGCATATACATATGAATATAACCCCCTATATAAAATGGTTCTTATAACGATAATAGAAAAAAACAGAAAATCACATACAACTTTTAACTCTGTGGTTTTACAAAATTCATAAGGTCTACATACCCCGGAGCCCCCGACGGCTCCCGCGCACCCTCATCCCTTGCATAGGGCGAATGAGTTAGTCAGTGCTTGGGCTGCTACATCTAGCTATGACAATCTTCCCAGTACCACACAAGCAAAATTAAATGACAAATATGATGCAAGGGAGAGACTTGTTTGCTTTATGCTCAGCAAGGCATATGATTGCAACATTCCTTTCACTAATTATGAACTTGATGCAGCGCTAAGGGCAACTCCACGTCACCTGGTGAGGATGGTATTACTTACAACATACTCAGATTGCTGAGTCGAGTACCAGGTAATCCATTACTTGAATTATATAACATGAGCTATGTAACTGGGGAGCTCCCTCAATCTTGGACCAACAGCCTCATCATTCCAATTCCTAAGCCCAATCGACAAAATGCATTTCGCCCAGTATCTCTTACTAGCTGCTTGTGTAAAACATTTGAGAGAATGATTCTTAATCGTCTCATGTACAGAATCAAACAATTTTTGTCTCCCCGGTTACATGGTTTCATGCATGGAAGGAGCGTGCATCATTGCATAGCCACCTTTCAAACACACCACCGGATTCTTAATGCTATGCCTAGTCAGCCCCATCATTATGTTATTAGTTTTGCTGATGATATAATGATTCACACCACCGGATTCTCCAACACCCAAAACATTCTTAATCATGTACTAGCCTCGTGTCAGGACCTGGGGTTGATAATCTCTATTGATAAAACAAAGATACTCAATAGGCGTCCTCCTCGACAGAGAGGCACAGTTCGTCAGATCCAATTGCATGATGGGTCTTTTCTAGAATATGTAAGCAGATACAGGTATCTAGGTTTTGAGGTTCCACTACTTGGACCTGTTGTAACAAGACTTTGTCGCTAATACAAAGAAAGACTAAGAGCACTTAGAGTTGTGGCAGGGCTTCACCCCAGGTATGGTGCTAATGTTAAAATTGTGAAAACGATGTATCTTGCTTATATTAGATCACTGGTTGATTATGCTGCGCCACTACTTGCTCTTGTGTCTGACTGGAAGCTTGGAGGCTGGAAAAACTGCAGAACGAAGCAATGAGGATCATTTTAGGATGCCCTCGTACTGCCAAAATTTTAAATATGCAAAAAGAACTTGATATTCCAAGCATCAGAGATCGTGTTACTGAAAGAAATATCCTAATTGGGGTTAATATGCTCAGGCAAGCTCATTCAAACCCCTGCACAGAAGCCCTCCAAACTTTCCTCAGCACTGGTGAACACTCCTCCAGATGGATCGAAAAAACTGGAACCGACCTCCGCATGAATCAGATACATGATCTATGTCAAGTAAGGCAACAGCGGCACTTCTCCGCTCCATGGAATATTACCCCATTCCAAACTACCATTCCTCCATTTCCCCCCAAACTACTTCTTAAATCACAACCAAAACTTCGCCTTGAAGCCAAACATGAGGCCTTAAGCTGTATTGATAACTTAGTCACACAGGACACACTCTCGCAAATTATTTACGCTGATGGTTCTGTTCACCAATCCACTGGTGCAGCTGGTAGTGCTGCTGTTGTCGTACAGAGTGATGGCTCTCTTAAAGAAATTGGAGCACGCATCAATAATTGGGCCTCTACCCTTCAGACAGAACTGTTCGCCATACTCCTTGCACTGAAATGCATCTATGTATCAAAGATTGACAGTTTAATTGTAACTGATTCTCTGTCATCCATAAATGCTCTCAACTCATTAAGCATAAATTGTGGCATGCTTGTGTCAGAAGCCAGACACAGGTATGGTAGGATTGTGGACAGTGGAGTCAGAGTGCACATGCTGTGGATTCCATCTCACATCGGTCTTCAGATGCATGATAGAACTGATAAATTGGCTAAGCTGTATGCTTTCAAAGAGGTAGTAGATTACAATCTTGGCTTGTCAGGTAGTAGTTTGAGAACAATAATACGAAAAGAACTTCAACTGAATTTTATGGACTTAAGGCTCAGGGAGATTGACACCAGTGAGTCCATCTATCATCATTCTATCATGCAGGAGGAGCCATATGTCTATGGTGCATCCAACAAAATAAGCAGACTCTTGGATGTCACTACCGCCCAGCTTTGTAGATGAATGGTTCAGAGAATCGACATGTTGATAAATTAGACACATGTGCAACTCTTGGGTATCTTTATTGAGGAAATGTTTCGCCACACAGTGGCTTCATCAGTCCATACGTAGGAGAAACTTGAAGAACAGGAGGAGAATGAGGTAATCAGTCCCTCAACCTTGAGTCGATGTGTTCAGTCCATCAATCTTGAATAGAATACGGCATATGAGCGGAGAAGCAGCTTATAAACCGTATGGCAGGAGAGGTGCAGCAGTCATAGGTGGTGTCACATTTGTTTAATGTGGAAGTAGGTCGTGCCCAAGAATTAGGCAAGCGAAGAATTCCTAAGTATTAAGATACCAAAAAGTTGCAGTGCCTGACAGGTTTGTAGATGAATGGTTCAGAGAACCGACATGTTGATAAATTAGACACATGTGCAACTCTTGGGTATCTTTATTGAGGAAACGTTTCGCCACACAGTGGCTTCATCAGTCCATACGTAGGAGAAACTTGAAAAACAGGAGGAGAAAGAGGTAATCAGTTCCTCAACCTTGATTCGATGTGTTCAGTCCATCAATCTTGATGGACTGGTAGGTGACACCACCTATGACTGCTGCACCTCTCCTGCCATACGGTTTATAAGCTGCTTCTCCGCTCATATGCCGTATTCTATTCAAGATTGATGGACTGAACACATCGACTCAAGGTTGAGGGACTGATTACCTCATTCTCCTCCTGTTCTTCAAGTTTCTCCTACATATGGACTGATGAAGCCACTGTGTGGCGAAACGTTTCCTCAATAAAGATACCCAAGAGTTGCGCATGTGTCTAATTTATCAACGCCCGGCTCCGGCTGGGTTACAAGTATCTTTGGCAGGTTAAATCACCACCACCAGATGTAGACCAAACGAAATGTAAACTTTGCCAGATGGACTATTGTCACACCCTGCGTCATTATGTACTGGAGTGCGATAAAATTAATGAATTTAGAAACAACTCACTCAGAAGTGTTCAAGAAATGGCTAAGTATTTTATCCACAGTGGTATATTACAGACCATTCTGGAGAAATACCCTGACTTTGCTAGCTGTAAATAAAGCATTACCATATGTGTGCGATCATCGACACCATGCCTAAACCTTCTAGGGTAGGGTAGATGCCTGAGCCCGAGCCTTTAGCTCATAAGACTGTCATTCCCATTAGCCTCCTTGGGGCTGGGATGGCAGACCAGAGAGGCCTAGCTTGTGGCTAGGCCTGGGGACAGTTGGTCCCAAAGATGAGGGGGTACTTGTGCCTCCTCCCATGGGAGACTTGGGTCTCAGACACTCCCTAAAGAGGGAGCCAAGGCCGGGCCACCACTTGGAAAAGGCCCGGGCCGGGAGAATACCGGCTAATCTTTAACTAACTAACTAACCATATGTGTGTATGTGTGTGTGTGTGTGTGTACTCACCTATTTGTACTCACCTATTTGTGCTTGCAGGGGTCGATTCACAGCTCCTGGCCCCGCCTCTTCGCTGATTGCTACTAGGTTCTCTCTCTCCCTGCCCCATGAGCTCTATCATACCTCGCCTTAAAACTATGTATGGTTCCTGCCTCCACTACATCACTTTCTAGGCTATTCCATGGCCTGACTACTCTATGACTGAAGAAATACTTCCTAACATCCCTTTGATTCATCTGAGTCTTCAACTTCCAATTGTGACCTCTTGTGTCTGTGTCCCATCTCTGGAACATCCCGTCTTTGTCCACCTCGTCTATTCCGCGCAGTATTTTATATGTCGTTATCATGTCTCCCCTGACCCTCCTGTCCTCCAGTGTCGTCAGGCCGATTTCCCTCAACCTTTCTTCATAGGACAATCCCCGTAGCTCTGGGAATAGTCTTGTTGCAAACCTTTGCACTTTCTCTAATTTCTTGACGTGCTTGACTAGGTGTGGATTCCAAACTGGTGCTGCATACTCCAGTATGGGCCTGACGTAGATGGTATACAGAGTCTTAAACAAATCCTTACTGAGGTATCGGAACGCTATCCGTAGGTTTGCCAGGCGCCCATATGTTGCAGCAGTTATCTGATTGATGTGCGCCTCAGGAGATATGCTCGGTGTTATACTCACCCCCAGATCTTTTTCCTTGAGTGAGGTTTGCAGTCTTTGGCCATCTAAACTATATTGTGTCTGCGGTCTTCTTTGCCCTTCCCCAATCTTCATGACTTTGCATTTGGCAGGGTTAAATTCAAGGAGCCAGTCGCTGGTCCAGGCTTGTAGCCTGTCCAGGTCTCTTTGTAGTCCTGCCTGATCCTCGTCCGATTTGATTCTTCTCATTAACTTCACATCATCTGCAAACAAGGACACTTCTGAATCTATCCCTTCCGTTATGTCGTTCACATATACCAAGAACAGCACAGGTCCTAGGACTGACCCCTGTGGAACCCCGCTTGTCACAGGCGCCCACTCTGACACCTCGTCGTGTACCATGACTCGTTGTTGCCTCCCTGTCAGATATTCTCTGATCCATTGCAGTGCCTTTCCTGTTATGTGTGCCTGGTCCTCTAGCTTTTGCAGTAACCTCTTGTGAGGAACTGTGTCGAAGGCCTTCTTGCAGTCCAAAAATATGCAGTCGACCCACCCCTCTCTCTCTTGTGTTACTTCTGTCACCTTGTCATAAAACTCTAGTAGGTTTGTGACACAGGATTTTCCTTCCCTGAAACCGTGCTGGTTGTCAATTATACACTTGTTTCTTTCCAGGTGCCCCACCACTCTCCTCCTGATGATCTTCTCCATGACCTTGCATACTATACACGTTAGTGATACAGGTCTGTAGTTTAGTGCCTCATGTCTGTCTCCCTTTTTAAAAATTGGGACTACATTTGCCATTTTCCATACCTCAGGGAGTTGCCCAGTTTCAAATGATGTGTTGAAGATCTTTGTTAATGGCTCACACAATATCTCTGCTCCCTCTTTAAGGACCCATGGAGAGATGTTGTCTGGTCCCACCGCCTTTGAGGTGTCAAGTTCGCATAGCAGCTTCTTCACCTCCTCCTTGGTTATATGTACCTCATCCAGCACTTGCTGGTGTGCCCCCCTGTTCTGATTTCTTGGAGTCCTACTGGTTTCCACTGTAAATACCTCTTTAAATCTTGTGTTGAGCTCCTGACAAACCTCTCGGTCGATTCTTGTGAATTCCCCATCACCCTTCCTCAGTCTGATTACCTGGTCCTTGAATGTTGTTTTCCTCCTGATGTGGCTGTACAACAGCTTCGGGTCAGTCTTTACTTTTGATGCTATGTCATTTTCATATTGTCTCTGAGCCTCCCTTCTTATCTGTGCATATTCCTTTCTGGCTCTTCGGCTGATTTCTTTATTTTCCTGAGTTCTCTGTCTTCTGTACCTTTTCCATTCTCTAGTACACCTAGTTTTTGCCTCCCTACACCTTTGGGTGAACCAAGGACTCGCTATGTTCTTCCCATTATTTCTGTTTCCCTTGGGAACAAACCTCTCCTCTGCCTCCTTGCATTTTGTTGCTACATAGTCCATCATTTCTTGTACTGGTTTTCCTGTCAGTTCCCTCTGCCACTGAATGTCTTGAAGGAAGTTCCTCATGCCTGAGTAGTTCCCCCTTTTGTAGTTTGGTTTTTCCCAGCCTATTCCTGCTACTCTCTCCACTTCGAGCTCAACTATGTAGTCGAAGCGCAGAACCACATGATCACTAGCTCCCAGGGGCCTTTCATACATGATACCCTCGATGTCCGAACTACTCGTGGTGAATACAAGGTCCAACCTTGCTGGTTCATCCTCTCCTCTCTCTCTGGTAGTGTCTCTAACATGTTGATGCATGAGGTTTTCCAGTACCACATCCATCATCTTGTGTGTGTATGTATGTGTGTGTGTGTACTCACCTAGTTGAGGTTGCGGGGGTCGAGTCCGAGCTCCTGGCCCCGCCTCTTCACTGATCGCTACTGGGTCACTCTCCCTGAGCCATGAGCTTTATCATACCTCTGCTTAAAGCTATGTATGGATCCTGCCTCCACTACATCGCTTCCCAAACTATTCCACTTACTGACTACTCTGTGGCTGAAGAAATACATCCTAACATCCCTGTGATTCATCTGTGTCTTCAGCTTCCAACTGTGTCCCCTTGTTACTGTGTCCAATCTCTGGAACATCCTGTCTTTGTCCACCTTGTCAATTCCTCTCAGTATTTTGTATGTCGTTATCATGTCCCCCCTATCTCTCCTGTCCTCCAGTGTCGTCAGGTTGATTTCCCTTAACCTCTCCTCGTAGGACATACCTCTTAGCTCTGGGACTAGTCTTGTTGCAAACCTTTGCACTTTCTCGTTTCTTCACGTGCTTGGCTAGGTGTGGGTTCCAAACTGGTGCCGCATACTCCAATATGGGCCTAACGTACACGGTGTACAGGGTCCTGAATGATTCCTTATTAAGATGTCGGAATGCTGTTCTGAGGTTTGCTAGGCGCCCATATGCTGCAGCAGTTATTTGGTTGATGTGCGCTTCAGGAGATGTGCCTGGTGTTATACTCACCCCAAGATCTTTTTATTTGAGTGAGGTTTGTAGTCTCTGGCCCCCTAGACTGTACTCCGTCTGCGGTCTTCTTTGCCCTTCCCCAATCTTCATGACTTTGCACTTGGTGGGATTGAACTCCAGGAGCCAATTGCTGGACCAGGTCTGCAGCCTGTCCAGATCCCTTTGTAGTTCTGCCTGGTCTTCGATCGAGTGAATTCTCACCAACTTCACGTCATCTGCAAACAGGGACACCTCAGAGTCTATTCCTTCCGTCATGTCGTTCACAAATACCAGAAACAGCACTGGTCTTAGGACTGACCCCTGCGGGACCCCGCTGGTCACAGGTGCCCACTCTGACACCTCGCCACGTACCATGACTCGCTGCTGTCTTCCTGACAAGTATTCCCTGATCCATTGTAGTGCCTTCCCTGTTATCCCTGCTTGGTCCTCCAGTTTTTGCACCAATCTCTTGTGTGGAACTGTGTCAAACGCCTTCTTGCAGTCCAAGAAAATGTAATCCACCCACCCCTCTCTCTCTTGTCTTACTGCTGTCACCATGTCATAGAACTCCAGTAGGTTTGTGACACAGGATTTCCCATCCCTGAAACCATGTTGGCTGCTGTTGATGAGATCGTTCCTTTCTAGGTGTTCCACCACTCTTCTCCTGATAATCTTCTCCATGATTTTGCATACTATACATGTCAGCGACACTGGTCTGTAGTTTAATGCTTCATGTCTCTCTCCTTTTTTAAAGATTGGGACCACATTTGCTGTCTTCCATGCCTCAGGCAATCTCCCTGTTTCGATAGATGTATTGAATATTGTTGTTAGGGGTACACATAGCGCCTCTGCTCCCTCTCTCAATACCCATGGGGAGATGTTATCTGGCCCCATTGCCTTTGAGGTATCTAGCTCACTCAGAAGCCTCTTCACTTCTTCCTCGGTTGTGTGCACTGTGTCCAGCACTTGGTGGTGTGCCCCACCTCTCCGTCTTTCTGGAGTCCCTTCTGTCTCCTCTGTGAACACTTCTTTGAATCTCTTGTTGAGTTCTTCACATACTTCACGGTCATTTCTTGTTGTCTCTCCTCCTTCCTTCCTTAGCCTGATTACCTGGTCCTTGACTGTTGTTTTCCTCCTGATGTGGCTGTACAACAGTTTCGGGTCAGATTTGGCTTTCGCTGCTATGTCATTTTCATATTGTCTTTGGGCCTCCCTTCTTATCTGTGCATATTCGTTTCTGGCTCTACGACTGTTCTCCTTATTCTCCTGGGTCCTTTGCCTTCTATATTTCTTCCATTCCCTAGCACACTTGGTTTTTGCCTCCCTGCACCTTTGGGTAAACCATGGGCTCATCCTGGCTTTTTCATTATTCCTGTTACCCTTGGGTACAAACCTCTCCTCAGCCTCCTTGCACTTTGTTGCTACATATTCCATCATCTCATTAACTGGCTTCCCTGCCAGTTCTCTGTCCCACTGAACCCCGTTCAGGTAGTTCCTCATTCCTGTGTAGTCCCCTTTCTTGTAGTTTGGCTTCATTCGTCCTGGCCTTCCTGCTTCTCCCTCCACTTGTAGCTCTACTGTGTATTCGAAGCTTAAAACCACATGGTCACTGGCCCCAAGGGGTCTTTCATATGTGATGTCCTCGATATCTGCACTACTCAAGGTGAATACTAAGTCCAGCCTTGCTGGTTCATCCTTTCCTCTCTCTCTTGTAGTGTCCCTTACGTGTTGGCACATGAAGTTTTCCAGTACCACCTCCATCATCTTAGCCCTCCATGTATCTTGGCCCCCATGTGATTCCAAGTTCTCCCAATCGATCTCCTTGTGGTTAAAGTCACCCATGATCAGGAGCTTTGCCCTGTATGCATGAGCTCTTCTGGCCACTCTAGCCAGTGTGTCAACCATCGCTCTATTGCTCTAGTCGTACTCTTGCCTTGGCCTCCTGCTGTTCTGTGGTGGGTTATACATCACTGCTATTACTACCTTGTGACCTCCAGAGTGAAGTGTTCCCACTATGTAATCACTTTCTTCTCCGCTGTCTCCTCTCTCCAGCTCATCAAAATTCCAGCGATTTTTGATCAGCAACGCCACTCCTCCACCCCCCCTGTTCCCTCTGTCTTTCCTCAGGATTTGGTATCCCGTTGGAAAGATGGCATCTGTTATCATACCTGTAAGCTTGGTTTCTGTGAGAGCTATGATGTCCGGTGATGCTTCTTTGACTCTTTCATGCCACTCCTCCCACTTATTTGTTATTCCATCAGCGTTTGTGTACCATACCTTCAGTTTCCTTTCCAACACTGTGGTTTGGGGGGCCTGTGAGGGTGGGAGACCTGGTGGCATACTGTGTGTGTGTGTGTGTGTGTGTGTGTGTGTGTGTGTGTGTGTGTGTGTGTGTGTGTGTGTGTGTGTGTGTGTGTGTGTTTGTGTGTGTGTGTTTGTGTATGTGTGTGTATATATATATATGTGTGTGTGTGTGTGTGTGTGTGTGTGTGTGTGTGTGTGTGTGTGTGTGTGTATGTGTATGTGTGCATGTGTGTGTGTGTGTGTGTGTGTGTGTGTGTGTGTGTGTGTGTGTGTGTGTGTGTGTGTGTGTGTGTGTGTGTGTGTGTGTGTGTGTGTGTGTGCGTGTGTGTGTGTGTGTGTGTAATTATGTGTCGAATTATGTGTGGGTTTATTATGTGTCTGAAAAGTAGGTGGCTTGTGCTTGGAGTGTAATGTAGATTCTCAGTTGTCGCTTGTGTCCACAACCTCTTGTGACCTGACTCCCACCCTTACAGTGTTGCCTATGCTCGACCTGCTTATAGTGAGTTAATCCTTGTTCAATGGATTACCATTTGCTAAACCTTATTGAATACTTGAGTGCCTATTCTTTATCGTGCTATGAGAGTTAGACCATTCACATTCAGCTTGGCGGTTAATTGGAACCTGGAACCCCACACCCAAACAACCACTCATAGGTGATACAGTACTTGTAGTGCAGCTGTAGCACTGTAGATTGTCCAGGTCAATGTGACGTCCTGGCGTAGATCCAGCTCGATGTACGTCCTGGTGTAGATCCACCTCAATTTCTTCTCGTTAATAATTGCCCTATTCACTGTATTTCTTTCACTGGTCACACGATTGTTTCATTTTATTATCTTTCTTGGGTAACACTTGACAACGTCGCCTTACACACCAGCCTGCCCACTCTGCGCCACAACGTTTTTATTTTCTAGATCACTTACAAAATTGTGGCTCTCCCCACACTTATGTGGCTCAGGCAGATTAAAAATCACTTCTAGGATTGTTCACTACCCTGACACACTTAGCAACCCTTGCAGAACACTTAGGTAGCCCTCAAAAACACTTATATTCCCGGAGCACGGAAGCGTGACTAGCGCGCTCGCTGTCCCTACAATGTGTGTGTGTGTGTGTGTGTGTGTGTGTGTGTGTGTGTGTGTGTGTGTGTGTTTGTGTGTGTGTGTGTGTTTGTGTGTGTGTATGTGTGTGCACTCACCTAGTTGAGATTGCAGGGGTCGAGTCCAAGCTCCTGTGTGTGTGTGTGTGTGTGTGTGTGTGTGTGTGTGTGTGTGTGTGTGTGTGTGTGTGTGT
>NC_091329.1:24396102-24451102 GCF_038502225.1 Cherax quadricarinatus
ATAGATACTAAAAAATCAGGGACAAAGGGATTAATGTACAATTGCTATGGATCCCATCACACATTGGATTACTCCTTCATGATAAAGTTGATATGTTAATCAAGAAGAGTACCCAGAAGAAAAATGTAGAATATAACTTTGGTATATCTGTCTCTACCTGGAGGTTACGTGGCATTAGGAATAATAGGAGAGAAGTAAATAACGAAAATCATTGTTATAGGAATGCAGTTAGAAGCCTGAGTAGATCTATAACCCACTATGATAACATGAACGTAGATAAGTATGTTTATGGAGCAACTTGCAATGTGAACAGACTGACTGATGATGTAGTGGCCAGACTTAGGCTTGATTACAAGTACTTTTGGCAGTTTGGGAGACACACAGATGGTGATCAAACTAAATGTAAATTATGTGATCAGGCATATGGTCACTGTCTTGAACACTATGTGGTTAATTGTCCACTTATTGAGGAATACAGAGACAGACAGTATAATAACCTATGTGACATGTCAAGATATATTATTAATAAAAATAAGATACCAGATATACTAAGCAAATTTCCTAAATTTGCTTGTAACAGATAAGTGAACTGTAGATGTAAACCCTTATGTACACCTGTTAATCCTTTTGGGGCCTAGTTCCTGGGCCTTTTGTGTATCCATATGCTCTTGTGCTACCGTCCACAGGGTGGATATGGGGTGCACAATAAACTAGCCACTCGGTGGCAAAATCTAAAAATCCTCTTCAACCTCACACACTGAGTGAACAGGCGATAAATGACATGCCCATGCACTCTGCCCCAGGGCCAGACTCGTGGAACTCCGTGTTCATCAAGAACTGCAAGAAGCCCCTATCACGAGCCTTTTCCATCCTATGGAGAGGGAGCATGGACACGGGGGTCGTCCCACAGTTACTAAAAACAACAGACATAGCCCCACTCCACAAAGGGGGCAGTAAAGCAACAGCAAAGAACTACAGACCGATAGCACTAACATCTCATATCATAAAAATCTTTGAAAGGGTCCTAAGAAGCAAGATCACCACCCATCTAGAAACCCATCGGTTACACAACCCAGGGCAACATGGGTTTAGAACAGGTCGCTCCTGTCTGTCTCAACTATTGGATCACTACGACAAGGTCCTAAATGCACTAGAAGATAAAAAGAATGCAGATGTAATATATACAGACTTTGCAAAAGCCTTCGACAAGTGTGACCATGGCGTAATAGCGCACAAAATGCGTGCTAAAGGGATAACACGAAAAGTCGGTCGATGGATCTATAATTTCCTCCCAGCATACATAAGGGGGATTACCAACAGACCCCTGGCAGTCTTCAAGCTGGCACTGGACAAGCACCTAAAGTCAGTTCCTGATCAGCCGGGCTGTGGCTCGTACGTTGGTTTGCGTGCAGCCAGCAGCAACAGCCTGGTTGATCAGGCTCTGATCCACCAGGCGGCCTGGTCACAGACCGGGCCGCGGGGGCGTTGACCCCCGGAACTCTCTCCAGGTAAACTCCAGGTTCATTCCCCGGCATGGGTGGAAACATTGGGTATGTTTCTTTAAACCTATGCCCCTGTTCCCCTAGCAGTAAGTAGATACCTGGGTGTTAGTTGACTGGTGTGAGTTGCATCCTGGGGGGGATAAAATTTAAGGCCCACGTTGGAAATAAGATAGATCAGTCCTCGATTACTCGTTCACTTTATTCATTGTACTCCGACTCTTGGGGTTATCCTGGACTGCTAACCCTCCGTGTTAAAAATCCGAGCAAATCTTATTTTATGTTAACTACATCAGTTACACAACCCAGGGCAACATGGGTTTAGAACAGGTCGCTCCTGTCTGTCTCAACTACTGGATCACTACGACAAGGTCCTAAATGCACTAGAAGACAAAAAGAATGCAGATGTAATATATACAGACTTTGCAAAAGCCTTCGACAAGTGTGACCATGGCGTAATAGCGCACAAAATGCGCGCTAAAGGAATAACAGGAAAAGTCGGTCGATGGATCTATAATTTCCTCACTAACAGAACACAGAGAGTAGTCGTCAACAGAGTAAAGTCCGAGGCAGCTACGGTGAAAAGCTCTGTTCCACAAGGCACAGTACTAGCTCCCATCTTGTTCCTCATCCTCATATCCGACATAGACAAGGATGTCAGCCACAGCACCGTGTCTTCCTTTGCAGATGACACCCGAATCTGCATGACAGTGTCTTCCATTGCAGACACTGCAAGGCTCCAGGCGGACATCAACCAAATCTTTCAGTGGGCTGCAGAAAACAATATGAAGTTCAACGATGAGAAATTTCAATTACTCAGATATGGTAAACATGAGGAAATTAAATCTTCATCAGAGTACAAAACAAATTCTGGCCACAAAATAGAGCGAAACACCAACGTCAAAGACCTGGGAGTGATTATGTCGGAGGATCTCACCTTCAAGGACCATAACATTGTATCAATCGCATCTGCTAGAAAAATGACAGGATGGATAATGAGAACCTTCAAAACTAGGGAGGCCAAGCCCATGATGACACTCTTCAGATCACTTGTTCTATCTAGGCTGGAATATTGCTGCACTCTAACAGCACCTTTCAAGGCAGGTGAAATTGCCGACCTAGAAAATGTACAGAGAACTTTCACAGCGCGCATAACGGAGATAAAACACCTCAATTACTGGGAGCGCTTGAGGTTTCTAAACCTGTATTCCCTGGAACGCAGGAGGGAGAGATACATGATTATATACACCTGGAAAATCCTAGAGGGACTAGTACCGAACTTGCACACGAAAATCACTCACTACGAAAGCAAAAGACTTGGCAGACGATGCACCATCCCCCCAATGAAAAGCAGGGGTGTCACTAGCACGTTAAGAGACCATACAATAAGTGTCAGGGGCCCGAGACTGTTCAACTGCCTCCCAGCACACATAAGGGGGATTACCAACAGACCCCTGGCAGTCTTCAAGCTGGCACTGGACAAGCACCTAAAGTCAGTTCCTGATCAGCCGGGCTGTGGCTCGTACGTTGGTTTGCGTGCAGCCAGCAGCAACAGCCTGGTTGATCAGGCGCTGATCCACCAGGAGGCCTGGTCACAGACCGGGCCGCGGGGGCGTTGACCCCCGAAACTCTCTCCAGGTCTCCAGGTAAACATGGTGATACACGGCTCTCTCGAGGACATCACACAACTGCGTAATCTCATCTGGCACGGTGTCCGAAGTGATGAATATATTTATTATGAAGGTTCTCTACACATATGCTGCTATATATGATAATTCTGTGTAATTGTACTTGTGTATACCTGAATAAACTTACTTACTTAAGCTTATGTGTAGTCTCATTTTAGAAAGGCCAAACTAGGAATTAGACTGAAATGTTATCAGGTCCAGTGATTGTGGCTTCAATTTACTGTGCTTAATTGTTTTTGCCTAAAGCTCATCAAATATACCTGATACCTAATTATTTTAAGGTGACGCCTTTATTATTGTAGTAGTAGTACAAGTTATAGTAGTTGTTGTATTATCTCTTAACTACCATCCACAACATGGGTATGGAGTATGTTATAAAGATATTAAAGTCTGTTGCTGTGAAGATGAACCTTCTCTTGGAGGTCAATGTTTCTCACTTGTCTAAAAGAGGCAGTTTACGGTAGGCCTGCATACCTGTGTCAGCAAAGAATTAAAATGTCTAAGTTATTATCGAACTCAGTTTACGATTGTGCCTCACCACAAGCCAACACGTATACTTTCATTTTCTATGATTCAAGACAAACGAATATTGATGGGTAACCTAAGAATTATTGTTCTGTACACTATTTGTTTATTTATTTATTTAGAAATTTTAGCATACAAACAGAGGTACAAAAAATACAGGTAAGAGCAGCATGCCAAAGCCACTTATATGCATAGCATTACGGGCTGGCTTAAAATTAACTTAAGATTAACTAAGCAGTGATGAAATCAGTGATAAGACATTATTGTAAGCAGATAACTATAAAATACAAATGAGTATTACAAAGACAGGTCCTATGGTTGCATGCATTGTTGTTCATTCAGTAGAATGGAGTATTCTGTTAGGTAGTGTATTTAAAAAAAATAACAAAGTTAGGTTTAACATTTGTGTGATATAATTGTGAGTAACATTTAGGATATACAATTTATATGGTTCAGTTATTCAGTATTTATTTGGTTTTGAGTGAGTAAGTGAACTTTGAGAAGAGACTTGAATTTATAAACAGGTAGTGTTTCTTTTATATTTAAAGGTAATGAATTCCAGATTTTAGGGCCTTTTATGTGCATTGAGTTTTTGCATAGCGTGAGATGGACACGAGGAACATCAAAGAGTGATCTGTGCCTTGTATTATGGTCATGTGTTCTGTTGAGGTTGGCAAGGAGATGTTTGAGGGGAGGGTTAATATCAGAGTTAAGTGTTCTATGTATGTAATAAGTGCAATAATAAGTATGGATGTTTTGTATGGTGAGTAGGTTGAGTGTTTTGAATATTGGTGGAGTGTGCTGCCTGTAGTACGTAAATAAGTAATAATAATATATTTCTTTACTTCAAGTACACGTACAAGGTATACAGGCCTAGCTGACGTCAATGACATACTTCTATATAGAAAGCCCCTTGTTAGGATGAGCATTTCGGGCAAATTAGGTCAGTTTTGTCCAAGGATGCCAGCCACACCAGTCCCCATTTTAGCCATCTCTTGTGTTAATCAGCTCTTACTTTAGCCATCTCTTGTGTTAATCAGCTCTTACTTTAGTCATCTCTTGTGTTAATCAGCTCTTACTTTAGTCATCTCTTGTGTTAGTCAGCTCTTAGTTTAGATATCTGCTGTGCTTGTCAGCTCTACTTTAGCCATCTCTTGTGCTAGCCAGCTCTTACTTTAGCCATCTCTTGTGGTAGCCAGCTCTTACTTTAGCCATCTCTTGTGCTAGTCAGCTCTTACTTTAGCCATCTCTTGTGCTAGTCAGCTCTTACTTTAGCCATCTCTTGTGCTAGTCAGCTCTTACTTTAGCCATCTCTTGTGCTAGTCAGCTCTTACTTTAGCCATCTCTTGTGCTAGTCAGCTCTTACTTTAGCCATCTCTTGTGCTAGTCAGCTCTTACTTTAGCCATCTCTTGTGCTAGTCAGCTCTTACTTTAGCCATCTCTTGTGCTAGTCAGCTCTTACTTTAGCCATCTCTTGTGCTAGTCAGCTCTTACTTTAGCCATCTCTTGTGCTAGTCAGCTCTTTAGCCATCTCTTGTGCTAGTCAGCTCTTTAGCCATCTCTTGTGCTAGTCAGCTCTTATTATTTTAGCCATCTCTTGTGTTTATTCTACTGAATAAATAAATTTATTTACCAGGATGATACACTGTGTAAGATATTTAATGTTTTCCTACATTGTAAAGCTTATTGTTATGTAAAACATTTCTGGCTGTGCATTAGTTGAGGCTGTGTCAGTGAGTTCATACTTTCCTCGACTCTTGTATTAGTCACCTTTTAGCCCTCTCTTATATTAGTTTTTTTTCTAGCATCTATTGTGTTAGTTATCTCTGAGGCTGGTCAACTGTTGATTTTTTTTCAGCTCTTGTGTCTGTTCTCTTGATAGTCAGCTCGTGTCTGTTCTCTTGATAGTCAGCTCGTGTCTGTTCTCTTGATAGTCAGCTCGTGTCTGTTCTCTTGATAGTCAGCTCGTGTCTGTTTCTTCTGTTGATGGTCAGCTCTTGTGTCTGTTTGTTATTTTAATAGTCAGGTCTTGTGTCTGTTTGTTCTTTTGATAGCTGTTGTGTCTGTTTGTTCTTTTGATAGCTGTTGTGTCTGTTTGTTCTTTTGATAGTCAGGTCTTGTGTCTGTTTGTTCTTTTGATAGTCAGGTCTTGTGTCTGTTCTTTTGATAGTCAGCTGTTGTGCCTGTTTGTTCTTTTGATAGTCAGCTATTGTGTCTGTTCTTTTGATAGTCAGCTGTTGTGTCTGTTTGTTCTTTTGATAGTCAGGTCTTGTGTCTGTTCTTTTGATAGTCAGCTGTTGTGTCTGTTTGTTCTTTTGATAGTCAGGTCTTGTGTCTGTTCTTTTGATAGTCAGATCTTGTGTCTGTTCTTTTGATAGTCAGCTGTTGTGTCTGTTTGTTCTTTTGATAGTCAGCTGTTGTGTCTGTTTGTTCTTTTGATAGTCAGGTCTTGTGTCTGTTCTTTTGATAGTCAGCTGTTGTGTCTGTTTGTTCTTTTGATAGTCAGGTCTTGTGTCTGTTCTTTTGATAGTCAGCTGTTGTGTCTGTTTGTTCTTTTGATAGTCAGCTGTTGTGTCTGTTTGTTCTTTTGATAGTCAGGTCTTGTGTCTGTTCTTTTGATAGTCAGCTGTTGTGTCTGTTTGTTCTTTTGATAGTCAGGTCTTGTGTCTGTTCTTTTGATAGTCAGCTGTTGTGTCTGTTTGTTCTTTTGATAGTCAGCTATTGTGTCTGTTTGTTCTTTTGATAGTCAGATCTTGTGTCTGTTCTTTTGATAGTCAGCTGTTGTGTCTGTTTGTTCTTTTGATAGTCAGGTCTTGTGTCTGTTCTTTTGATAGTCAGGTCTTGTGTCTGTTCTTTTGATAGTCAGGTCTTGTGTCTGTTCTTTTGATAGTCAGATCTTGTGTCTGTTCTTTTGATAGTCAGCTGTTGTGTCTGTTTGTTCTTTTGATAGTCAGGTCTTGTGTCTGTTCTTTTGATAGTCAGGTCTTGTGTCTGTTCTTTTGATAGTCAGCTGTTGTGTCTGTTTGTTCTTTTGATAGTCAGCTGTTGTATCTCTTAGCTCTTGCATCATTGTTTATGTAGTTACCTCATGTACTAATGAGGTCTTGTGTTTGCTCTCGGGTAAGACAGCTCTATGCTCATCTAGTTCTCATGAAAATCAAATTTAATTCCCCATTATATATATTAACATTTAATTTGGTTAGTGATAGTGTAAGCTTGTGAGAAATATTATCATAACTGATGGATGTGTGTCCGTTGGCTCAGTTGGTAGAGCGTCTCGATTCCGAAACGCCGAGAAGGTCACAGGTTCGAGTCCTGTACGGGCTGTAAGTTTTATTCGGTGTCCTTGTAGTGGTTGCCTGAATTTTTTTTCTTCCAACTTTTCGCTTTCACTTCGCTCATAACACAAGGCCCCATCCAATAAGCTTCAGATTTTCAACGCTGGTGTATGGTAACCTGGCATTTGTTACCAAAGTGCAGGACCCATTCCCAGCATCCTGGAATGACTTCAGTAATTCCCCCTGACCCTCTGCGGTGTAGATTTAAGCGTTAATAGAAGGTGCCTCCTAATTCGACAAGGGCAGGGAGTGAAATTCAGTTTGTAGATGTACATCTGCCAATTTTATGTGTAAAATGGCTTGAAATTTTTACATTGGTTTTCGCAGTCTAGTTTAAACAAGATTAAGGCTGAATGTAGGCGAAGAAGGGTTTGTCTGTCAGTACTCCCTTCCCCAAGTAAGACAGGGTAACGTTTGTACGTTCGGCCGACTATGACAGGCGGCTTTTAAGGTTATGTGAGGCTTCTATGATATTCAGCATTAAAGAAAATGCCAAGAAATTTAACTGTATCTGGTTCAGGAATATGGGAATCATAAAGGTGTTTACCTGGAGTTTACCTGGAGAGAGTTCCGGGGGTCAACGCCCCCGCGGCCCGGTCTGTGACCAGGCCTCCTGGTGGATCAGAGCCTGATCAACCAGGCTGTTACTGCTGGCTGCACGCAAACCAACGTACGAGCCACAGCCCGGCTGGTCAGGAACTGACTTTAGGTGCTCGTCCAGTGCCAGCTTGAAGACTGCCAGGAGTCTGTTGGTAATCCCCCTTATGTATGCTGGGAGGCAGTTGAACAGTCTCGGGCCCCTGACACTTATTGTATGGTCTCTTAACGTGCTAGTGACACCCCTGCTTTTCATTGGGGGGATGGTGCATCGTCTGCCAAGTCTTTTGCTTTCGTAGTGAGTGATTTTCGTGTGCAAGTTCGGTACTAGTCCCTCTAGGATTTTCCAGGTGTAGAACGGTATGAGGAATAATAGAGCCTCTTGTAAAAGTTTTAGCAATTTGAAATCTAAACACGTGAGAGGTGGCCCAGTTGGATAGTATGTTTACCTGGAGAGGGTTTCGGGGGTCAACGCCCCCGCGGCCTGGTCTGAGACCAGGCTGTTACTGCTGGCCGCACGCAAACTGACGTACGAACCACAGCCCGGTTGGTCAGGTACTGACTTTAGGTGCCTGTCCAGTGCCTTCTTGAAGACAGTCAGGGGTCTGTTGGTAATCCCACTTATGTATGCTGGGAGGCAATTGAACAGTCTTGGACCCCGGACACTTATTGTGTTGTCTCTCTCTGTTCTCGTGGCGCCCCTGCTTTTCATCGGGGGAATGTTGCATCTCCTGCCGAGTCTTTTGCTTTCATATGGAGTGATTTTCGTGTGCAGGTTTGGTACCAATCCTTCCAGGACCTTCCAAGTGTATATTATCATGTATCTCTCTCGTCTGCGTTCGATGGAATACAGATCAAGGACCTTCAACCGTTCCCAGTAGTTTAGGTGCCTTATCGCACTTATGTGTGCCGTGAAAGTTCTTTGTACACTCTCCAGGTCTGCAATGTCGCCAGTCTTGAAGGATGTCGTTAGTGTGCAGCAGTATTCCAGCCTAGAGAGCACAAGCGAGTTGAAGAGAATCATCATGGGCTTGGCATCCCTAGTTTTGAAGATTCTCATTTACCATCCTATCATTTTCCTAGCGGATGAGGTAGATACATTGTTGTGGTCTTTGAAGGCGAGATTCTCTGACATTATCACTCCTAGGTCCTTCACATTACTTTTCCGCTCTATTGTATGGTTAGAATTTGTGGTATACAGTGACACATTTCTAATTTCTTCAAGTTTTCCATATATGAGTAGTTGAAATTTCTCTTCGTTGAATTTCATATTGTTTTGAGTGGCCCATTCGAAGATTTGGTTGATGTCCGCTTGGAGTCTCGCAGTGTCTTCGATGGAGGTCACTGCAATGGTGATCCGGGTGTCATCTGCAAAGGAAGACACGGAGCTATGGCTTACATCTCTGTCTGTGTCAGAAATGAGGATGAGGAATAGAATGGGAGCGAGTACTGTGCCTTGTGGAACAGAGCTTTTTATCATGGCTGCCTGGGACTTTACTCTGTTTACTATTACTCTTTGTGTTCTGTTTGTCAGGAAGTTGTAGATCTATCTACCAACTTTTTCCGGTCACAGACCGGGCCGCGGGGGCGTTGACCCCCGGAACTCTCTCCAGGTAAACTCCAGGTATCCCGCATTTTGTGTGCTATTACACCATGGTCGCACTTGTCGAAAGCTTTTGCGAAGTCTGTGTATACTACATCTGTATTTTGTTTATCCTCTGCATCCAGGACCTTATCATAGTGGTCCAGTAGCTGGGACAGACAGGAGCGACCTGCTCTAAACCTGTGTTGCATTGAGTTGTGTAATTGATGGGTCTCTTGCTTCTTAAAACCCTCTCAGAGATTTTTATGATATGGGATGTTAGTGCTGTCGGTCTGTAGATCTTTGCAATTGCTTTACTGCCACCTTTGTGGAGTGGGGCGATGTCTGTTGTTTTTAATGTGTGTGGGATGACCCCTGGGTCCATACTCCCTCTCCATAAAATGCTGAAGGCACACGATAGGGACTTCTTGCAGTTCTTGATGAACACGGAGTTCCATGAGTCTGGGCCTGGGGCAGAGTGCACGGGCATGTCATTAATTGCTTCTTCAAAATCTTGTGGAGTTAGAATAATATCCGAGAGTTTTGGGGTGACCAAATTTTGGGTTTCCTTCATAAAGAATTCATTTGGATTGTCGACCCTTAGAGTGGGCAGTGGATCGCTGAACACTGAATCATATTGGGACTTTAGTATCTCACTCATTTCTTGGCTATCATCTGTGTATGTCCATCCCAGCTAAGCAGCGGCCCAATACTGGATGTTGTTTTTCCCTTAGATTTGGCATCAGAGAAGAAGTATTTTGATTTTTTTTCAATTTCCTTTATGGGTTTTAGTTCTTCCTGTGATTCTTGTCTCCTATAAGATTCCTTCAGCTTAAGTTCGATATTTGCAATTTCATTGACTAGTGCCTCCCATCGTATTTCAGATATATTGACCCCACTCAGCAGCTCTGTGACTCTTCGCCTTCGTCTGTATAGGAAATGTCTCTCTCTTTCTAGTTTAATATCTTTATTATGCACCACATACCCATCCTCTGCTAGCTCTACCTGGAGCTCATTACCTTTGTAACTTGGTCACGATTGTGACCAGATCTAGTTCATTACCTTTGTAACTTGTTCAGCTATCAAAACTTTGGAGTCCAGTTCCTGGACCCATTATGTACCTCTGTAATCTTACGACTACCACCCACAGAATGGGAATGTGGTGCATAATAAAGATATTAAACTAATTTAAACTAACTGTGGCAGTAGTCAAAAGATTACAAAGGCACACCTGGACCGCAAAGTTTTGATAGACAAACAGATTACAATGGTAATGAACTATTTACACATTTATATCTGGTCACAACAGTAATGAGTTATTTATGCAAACATTAATTAGGTCACACACACACACACACACACACACACACCCACAGGGGTCGGTCCTAGGACCAGTGCTATTTTTGGTATATGTGAACGACATGATGGAAGGGTTAGACTCAGAAGTGTCCCTGTTTGCAGATGATGTGAAGTTAATGAGGATAATTAAATCTGATGAGGACCAGGCAGGACTTCAAAGAGACCTGGACAGACTGGACACCTGGTCCAGCAAATGGCTTCTCGAATTTAATCCTGCCAAATGCAAAGTCATGAAGATAGGGGAAGGGCACAGAAGACCACAGACCGAGTATAGGCTAGGTGGCCAAAGACTGCAAACCTCACTCAAGGAGAAAGATCTTGGGGTGAGTATAACACCGAGCATGTCTCCGGAAGCACACATCAACCAGATAACTGCTGCAGCATATGGGCGCCTGGCAAACCTGAGAACAGCATTCCGATACCTTAGTAAGGAATCGTTCAAGACACTGTACACCGTGTATGTCAGGCCCATACTGGAGTATGCAGCACCTGTTTGGAACCCGCACTTGATAAAGCACGTCAAGAAACTAGAGAAAGTACAAAGGTTTGCGACAAGGTTAGTTCCAGAGCTAAGGGGAATGCCCTATGAAGAAAGATTAAGGGAAATCGGCCTGACGACACTGGAGGACAGGAGGGTCAGGGGAGACATGATAACGACATATAAAATACTGCGTGGAATAGACAAGGTGGACAAAGACAGGATGTTCCAGGGAGGGGACACAGAAACAAGAGGCCACAATTGGAAGTTGAAGACACAAATGAGTCAGAGAGATATTAGGAAGTATTTCTTCAGTCATAGAGTTGTAAGGCAGTGGAATAGCCTAGAAAATGACGTAGTGGAGGCAGGAACCATACACAGTTTTAAGACGAGGTTTGATAAAGCTCATGGAGCGGGGAGAGAGAGAGCCCAGTAGCAACCGGTGAAGAGGCGGGGCCAGGAGCTAAGACTCGACCCCTGCAACCACAAATAGGTGAGTACATACACACACACACACACACACACACACACACATGGGGCCAGGAGCTGAGTCTCGACCCCTGCAACCACAATTAGGTGAGTACACAGAGCAAGAGGAACTGTGTGTGCCGCTAGCGGCAATCTTCAGTAAACCTATCGAAACTGGGCAGTTGCCTGAGGCGTGGAAGACAGCACATGTAGTTCCAATTTTTAAGAAAGGAGACAGACAGGCAGCGTTAAACTACAGACCAGTGTCACTGACTTGTATAGTATGTAAAGTCATGGAAAAGATTATCAGGAGAAGAGTGTTGGAACACATTGAAAAGATTGGACTCATACTTGACAGTCAACACGGCTTCAGAGATGGGAACTCCTGTGTCACAAATCTACTTGAGTTCTACGATAAGGTAACAGAAGTAAGACAGGAGAGAGAGGGATGGGTAGATTGCATCTTTTTAGACTGCAAGAAGGCTTTTGACACAGTACCACACAAGAGACTGATGCAAAAATTGGAGGTGCAGGCAGGAATAACAGGGAAAGTACTGCAATGGATCAGGGAATACCTGACAGGAAGGAAACAATGAGTGTTGGTACGTGCTAAGTGTCGGAGTGGACGCATTTGTCGAGTGGGGATCCACAAGGGTCAGTCCTAGGCCCGGTGCCGTTTCTTGTATACGTGAATGACATGGTAGAAGGAATAGATTCAGAAGTGTCACTGTTTGCTGATGATGTGAAACTGATGAGGAGTTTACCTGGAGAGAGTTCCGGGGGTCAACGCCCCCGCTGCCCGGTCTGTGACCAGGCCTCCTGGTGCATCAGAGCCTGATCAACCAGGCTGTTACTGCTGGCTGCACACAATCCAATGTACAAGCCACAGCCCGGCTGGTCAGGTACCGACTTTAGGTGCTTGTCCAGTGCCTGCTTGAAGACTGCCAGGGATCTATTGGTAATCCCCCTTATGTATGCTGGGAGGCAGTTGAACAGTCTCGGGCCCCTGACACTTATTGTATTGTCTCTTAACGTGCTAGTGACACCCCTGCTTTTCATTGGGGGGATGTTGCATCGTCTGCCGAATCTTTTGCTTTTGTTGTGAGTGATTTTCGTGTGCAAGTTCGGTACTAGTCCCTCTAGGATTTTCCAGGTGTATATAATCATGTATCTCTCCCGCCTGCATTCCAGGGAGTACAGGTTCAGGAACTTCAAGCGCTCCCAGTAATTGAGGTGTTTTATCTCCGTTATGCGCGCCGTGAAGGTTCTCTACACATTTTCTAGGTCGGCAATTTCACCTGCCTTGAAAGGTGCTGTTAGTGTGCAGCAATATTCCAGCCTAGATAGAACAAGCGACCTGAAGAGTGTCATCATGGGCTTGGCATCCATAGTTTTGAAGGTTCTCATTATCCATCCTGTCATTTTTCTAGCAGATGCGATTGATACAATGTTATGGTCCTTGAAGGTGAGATCCTCCGACATGATCACTCCAAGGTCTTTGACGTTGGTTTTTCGCTCTATTTTGTGGAAGGAATTTGTTTTGTACTCTGATGAAGTTTTAATTTCCTCATGTTTACCATATCGGAGTAATTGAAATTTCTCATCGTTGAACTTCATATTGTTTTCTGCAGCCCACTGAAAGATTTGGTTGATGTCCGCCTGGAGCCTTGCAGTGTCTGTAATGGAACACACTGTCATGCAGATTCGGGTGTCATCTGCAAAGGAAGACACGGTGTTGTGGCTGACATCCTTGTCTATGTCAGATATGAGGATGAGAAACAAGATGGGAACTAGCACTGTGCCTTGTGGAACAGAGCTTTTCACCGTAGCCGCCTGAAACTTTTCTCTGTTGACTACTACTCTTTGAGTTCTGTTTGTGAGGAAATTATAGATCCATCTACCAACTTTTCCTGTTATTCCTTTGGCACGCATTTTGTGCGCTATTACGCCATGGTCACACTTGTTGAAGGCTTTTGCAAAGTCTGTATATATTACATCTGCATTCTTTTTGTCTTCTAGTGCATCTAGGACCTTGCCGTAGTGATCCAGTAGTTGAGACAGACACGAGAGACATTCTCTAAACCCATGTTGCCCTGGGTTGTGTAATTGATGGGTATCTAAATGGGTGGTGATCTTGCTTCTTAGGACCCTTTCAAAGATTTTTATGATATGGGATGTTAGTGTTATCGGTCTGTAGTTCTTTGCTATTTCTTTACTGCCTCCTTTGTGGAGTGGGGCTATGTCTTTTATTTTTAGTAGCTGTGGGACGACCCCCGTGTCCATGCGCCCTCTCCATAGGATGGTAAAACCTCGTGATAGGGGCTTCTTGCAGTTCTTGATAAACACGGAGTTCCATGAGTCTGGCCCTGGGGCAGAGTGCATGGGCATGTCATTTATCGCCTGTTCGAAGTCATTTGGCGTCAGGATAATATCAGATAGGCTTGTGTTAACCAAATTCTGTGGCTCTCTCATAAAAAATTAATTTAGATCTTCGACTCACAGTCTGGTTAGCGGCTTGCTAAAAACTGAGTCATATTGGGACTTGAGTAGCTCACTCATTTCCTTGCTGTCATTTGTGTAGGACCCATCTTGTTTAAGTAGGGGCCCAATACTGGATGTTGTTCTCGACTTTGATTTGGCATAAGAAAAGAAATACTTTGGGTTTCTTTCGATTTCATTTATGGCTTTTAGTTCTTCCCGCGATTCCTGACTCCTATAAGATTCCTTTAGCTTAAGTTCGATGTTTGTTATTTCTCTGACCAGTGACTCCCTACACATTTCAGATATATTGGCCTCTTTTAGCCGCTCTGTTATTCTTTTCCGTCGCCTGTAAAGGGAGCGCCTGCCTCTTTCTATTTTACATCTACTCCTCCTTTTGCTTAAAGGAATAAGCCTTGTGCAAACATCGAGTGCCACCGAGTTAATCTGTTCTAGGCATAAGTTGGGGTCTGTGTTGCTTAGTCTATCTTCCCAGCTTATATCGTTTAGGACTTGATTTACTTGGTCCCACTTTATGTTCTTGTTATTGAAGTTGAATTTGGTGAAGGCTCCCTCGTGACTAATCTCATTTTGTCGGTCTGGGGCTCTGCGCATACATGTCTGACCCTCGATTATGTTGTGATCAGAGTATATTGTTTTTGATATGGTGACATTTCGTATCAGATCATCATTGTTAGTGAAGATGGGGTCTAGTGTATTCTCCAGTCTGGCTTTTCCAACGGTCTGATATTAGCTGAGTGGACTGGCCAGGGGACTCTGCCACGCTATATTCACTCCCGTGCAGCCCTCAACAGACGCTATTACATTGCATTGTACAGACCTCCTCAACGTCGATGTTATAAGTGTCAACGCTGGGGCCACATCGCCAGGAAATGCCCATCTAAGTCACACTGGTGTGCAGTGTGTGCCAATGCTCATCCTTCTGAACGGTGTTATGCTATGATCAAACAGCAACAGACTGTTGCTAAACAATGTATCAATTGTAAGACCTCAGGAGTCACAGCAGCTCATGCTGACTGCAGTGTGAGGGCTGATCGCATCACAGCCAACCGCACTTCACCCTGTACCCCTCATAATGGCCCCCCAGGACTACCAGGTACCTCGGGTCTGAATACTGGCTCATGCCTGCCCTCAGACAATGGGGTTGAGCACCTCACCTGGGGAGCACGTCAACAGACCCCCATCACATCGGCTGTCAATACCAGCCTAGCTGAGTCAGCTGACAGTCAGCCAAATAGCTCAGCTGACCGGGACTTCACGTCTCCAGATGTTCCAAGTCTTGCTCCTGTGGTATACAACCTGATGTCGCGCATAAAAATACTGGAAACACAACAGTTACTCCTGAAACAACAACTTGAACAACACAAGGAAAGATGTGTAGAGTGTACCAATAACAAGATTGTCACAATTTGTGAAAGCAAGTGTAAGGCTGCTGAACAAGGTGGTGGTGGTGTTCTTAATCACAGTAATGACGAATATAATACTTGTGTTGATAACTGTAGTGAGCATCATAACGAAGGCTATGGTGTCAATGATGTTAGTAATAGTGATGACCGTAATATAAGTGGTGGTGAAGAGTGTGATGAGGGCTATGGTGTCTATAATGTTAGTAATAGTGATGAGCATAATTTAAGTGGTGGTGAAGAGTGTGATGAGAGCGGTGGTGTCTATAATGTTAGTAATAGTGATGAGCATAATTTAAGTGGTGGTGAAGAGTGTGATGAGAGTGGTGGTGTCTATAATGTTAGTAATAGTGATGAGCATAATATAAGTGGTGGTGCAGAGTGTGATGAGGTTAGTCACATAGACATTAATGTTGAATACAATACTGTTGACAAATGTAATGAACACAATGTTGGTAGTGGCGCTGGTGATGACAGTTGTAGTGTTGCGTGTAATGTTAGCGGAGGAGGGAATGTGAGTGGTGGTGGTGTCACCTATCATACATTCACACATAAACAGCGTCATGCTCTGGGTTTACGAAGACTCCCACGAGGCCTTACAACTGGAGGTGCACTTGCAAAACTCATGGACAAGGGTAGCACTGTTGACATTGATAAGGTCTGCTATTTATATGAACAATTTTTTCATTATGCTGAGAAACTCAAGATGATCCCAGGACTACTATAATGGATCAAAACTCGTATAAACTTTCTATATTAAGCTGGAATATTGCATCACTTAGAAAAAGGCTTCCTGAACTTCATCATAAAGTAACCACCGAACCCATTGATGTTGTGTGTCTACAAGAGTGCAGAGTCCCTGAAAAATCCCAACCCCCTAAATTACCATCATTTGTTGCATATAACCTCAAATCTACTAACTCTTGTGTTCTATATATTAAAAAATCACTTCCCCATCAACTTCTTGCACATAAGAAAACAGAGGGGCTACAATATCACGGTGTTAGGATTTATATAGGGAACTCTGCTCTCAACATATTTAACTTGTATGCTCCTGCTGATAAATTTAATTACTTGGAGCTCCCAACTTGTGCTCATTCTGAGCCTACTCTTATTATTGGCGATTACAATGCGAGACACAAAAGCATTGGAAACTCACAGTTTGGTAATCGTAATGGCAATCAACTGTTGTCACTCTTAAACAGTCACGATAATGTCCAAATTGTAGGTGACCTTGAACCCACACATATCTATGGAGGCGTCCTTGATCTGTGCCTGGGCTTCAACATTACTTCTGCCAGTTGTGAGTCTTCCATTGTAACAGATATAGCGTCTGATCATTTCCCTAGGCTAACCTCTCTAGATATTGGTAATACTATCCTTCCTGGTGGGATATTCAAACGGAAACGTTTTAATGTTCCCACAGATCAGCATGATGACTTTGTTGCACATGTGACTGACTGGTATAATTCCTATGAGTGTTCCTCTGTAGAGACCTTTAACAATGATCTTGTGAGCAGTATTCAGAACTACTTAGAGCCGCCACTGCAACCTCTTGGTACTCTAAACCCAACAAACTTCCGTAATAATCATACCTCCTTCAAAAACCATACTTATTACAATGATTCTAAACTTCGTACACTGAAACGTACTGCTCGCAGACTAGGCCTAGCCTATAGAAAACATCGTACCCCTGGAATGCTGAGGCTCTTCCAAACTGCCCTTGCTGCTGCCAGAGAGCGTATGACAGAGCTGCGGCAAACCGACTGGGAAAAATTTGTCAACGGTCTTAATGCTCACACCCCACTTAGCCGGGCATGGAGGGACATAAATAGAATTAAGGGTAAACGAACTGGGCAGATCGCGCACCCTCATCCCTTGCATAGGGCGAATGAGTTAGTCAGTGCTTGGGCTGCTACATCTAGCTATGACAATCTTCCCAGTACCACACAGGCAAAATTAAATGATAAATATGATGCAAGGGAGAGACTTGTTTGCTTTATGCTCAGTAAGGCAGATGATTGCAACATTCCTTTCACTAATTATGAACTTGATGCAGCGCTAACTAAGGGCAACTCCACGTCGCCTGGTGAGGATGGTATTACTTACAACATACTCAGATTGCTGTGTCGAGTACCAGGTAATCCATTACTTGAATTATATAACATGAGCTATGTAACTGGGGAGCTCCCTCAATCTTGGACCAACAGCCTCATCATTCCAATTCCTAAGCCCAATCAACAAAATGCATTTCGCCCAATATCTCTTACTAGCTGCTTGTGTAAAACATTTGAGAGAATGATTCTTAATCGTCTCATGTACAGAATCAAACAATTTTTGTCTCCCCGGTTACATGGTTTCATGCATGGAAGGAGCGTGCATCATTGCATAGCCACCTTTCTCACCCTGCACACTGACAGTTCCTACACTACCTTCCTTGACCTTAAATCCGCTTTCGATGTACCCAACCGACATGTAATAATTAGTGAACTTGCCAGAATGGATGTTGGAGGATGGCTTCTCCGCTGGATTAAAGGCTACCTGTCCAACAGAAAATCGTCTGTGTTGTTCCAGGGACATAGAAGTGTAACTAAAGACTTTGAATTAGGAACCCCACAGGGAGGTGTGCTCAGTCCCACACTGTTCAATATTCTAATTAATGCATTACTTAATGCTATGCCTAGTCAGCCCCATAATTATGTGATTAGTTTTGCTGATGATATAATGATTCACACCACCGGATTCTCCAACACCCAAAACATTCTTAATCATGTACTAGCCTCGTGTCAGGACCTGGGGTTGATAATCTCTACTGATAAAACAAAGATACTCAATAGGCGTCCTCCTCGACAGAGAGGCACAGTTCGTCAGATCCAATTGCATGATGGGTCTCTTCTAGAATATGTAAGCAGATACAGGTATCTAGGCTTTGAGGTTCCACTACTTGGACCTGTTGTAACAAGACTTTGTCGCCAATACAAAGAACGACTAAGAGCACTTAGAGTTGTGGCAGGGCTTCACCCCAGGTATGGTGCTAATGTTAAAATTGTGAAAATGATGTATCTTGCTTATATTAGATCATTGGTTGATTATGCTGCGCCACTACTTGCTCTTGTGTCTGACTGGAAGCTTGGAGGGCTGGAAAAACTGCAGAACGAAGCAATGAGGATCATCCTAGGATGCCCTCGTACTGCCAAAATTTTAAATATGCAAAAAGAACTTGATATTCCAAGCATCAGAGATCGTGTTACTGAAAGAAATATCCTAATTGGGGTTAATATGCTCAGGCAAGCTCATTCAAACCCCTGCACAGAAGCCCTCCAAACTTTCCTCAGCACTGGTGAACACTCCTCCAGATGGATCGAAAAGACTGGAACCGACCTCCGCATGAATCAGATACATGATCTATGTCAAGTAAGGCAACAGCGGCACTTCTCCGCTCCATGGAATATTACCCCATTCCAAACTACCATTCCTCCATTTCCCCCCAAACTACTTCTTAAATCACAACCAAAACTTCGCCTTGAAGCCAAACATGAGGCCTTAAGCTGTATTGATAACTTAGTCACACAGCACACACTCTCGCAAATTATTTACGTTGATGGTTCTGTTCACCAATCCACTGGTGCAGCTGGTAGTGCTGCTGTTGTCGTACAGAGTGATGGCTCTCTTAAAGAAATTGGAGCACGCATCAATAATTGGGCCTCTACCCTTCAGACAGAACTGTTTGCCATACTCCTTGCACTGAAATGCATCTATGTATCAAAGATTGACAGTTTAATTGTAACTGATTCTCTGTCATCCATAAATGCTCTCAACTCATTAAGCATAAATTGTGGCATGCTTGTGTCAGAAGCCAGACACAGGTATGGTAGGATTGTGGACAGTGGAGTCAGAGTGCACATGCTGTGGATTCCATCTCACATTGGTCTTCAGATGCATGATAGAACTGATAAATTGGCTAAGCTGTATGCTTTCAAAGAGGGAGTAGATTACAATCTTGGCTTGTCAGGTAGTAGTTTGAGAACAATAATACGAAAAGAACTTCAGCTGAATTTTATGGACTTAAGGCTCAGGGAGATTGACACCAGTGAGTCCATCTATCATCATTCTATCATGCAGGAGGAGCCACATGTCTATGGTGCATCCAACAAAATAAGCAGACTCTTGGATGTCACTACCGCCCGGCTCCGGCTGGGTTACAAGTATCTTTGGCAGGTTAAATCACCACCACCAGATGTAGACCAAACGAAATGTAAACTTTGCCAGATGGATTATTGTCACACCCTGCGTCATTATGTACTGGAGTGCGATAAAATTAATGAATTTAGAAACAACTCACTCAGAAGTGTTCAAGAAATGGCTAAGTATTTTATCCACAGTGGTATATTACAGACCATTCTGGAGAAATACCCTGACTTTGCTAGCTGTAAATAAAGCATTACCACATGTGTGCATGTGTGTGTGTGTGTGTGTGTGTGTGTGTGTGTGTGTGTGTGTGTGTGTGTGTGTGTGTGTGTGTGTGTGTGTGTGAGTATGAGTGTGTGTGTGTATGAGTGTGAGTGTGTGTATGAGTGTGTGTGAGTATGAGTGTGTGTGCGTGTGTATGAGTTTGTGTGTGTGTGTGTGTGTGTGTGTTTATGTGTGTGTGTGTATGAATTTGTATGTGTGTGTGTGTGTGTGTGTGTGTGTGTGAGAGAGAGAGAGACTCAGCAATCAACATTTGCACCAATAACTCACTACAGTTGTGACCGGGTGTGGAAGTGTGAATTGCTCATTACTCTAAAATTTGTTCATGATTGCAGCCATGTATAAACGTAAGTAACCATTCTTACAGTATTCATTACCTTTGTAACTTGTGAGTTCATTACCTTTGTAACTTGTGAGTTCATTACCTTGTACCTAGTTCAGCCATCAAAACTTTGGAGCCCGGTCCCTGGACCCATTGTGTACCTCTGTAATCTGTAAATACCTTTGTAACTTGTAATGATTGTGACTAGACCTACCTGGAGTTCATTACCTTTGTAAATTGTGAGTTCATTACCTTTGTAAATTGTGAGTTCATTGCCTCTGTAGCTTGCTCAGCTATCAAAACTTTGAGGCTCAGTCCCTGGACCCATTATGTACCTCTGTAATCTTTTGACTACCGCCCACAGGATGGGTATGGGGTGCATAATAAACATATTAAACTAACTAAAACTCCAGTCTGGTAGGCTCTATTATTTGCTGGTTTAAGTTGAATTTTCTGCAGAGATTTAAAAGCTCGTGTGTGTGTGAATTCTCGTAAGAGCTGCCTCCTGGTGTTATCACTGCAACAACATTATTTGCTATATTCCTCCATTTTAGGTGTCTTAGGTTGAAATCCCCCAGGATTAAAAGATGTTGGGGGGCAGGAGCTGGCAGATTTTCCAGACAATGGTCAATTTTTAACAGCTGTTCCTGGAATTGCTGGGACGTTGCATCCGGAGGCTTGTAGACTACCACAATGACTAGGTTTTGGTTCTCGATCTTTACTGCTAAAACTTCCACTACATCATTTGAGGCATTAAGCAGTTCTGTACAAACAAGTGACTCTGCGATATACAGGCCAACCCCCCCTCCCCTCTTTTGCCTGTTCACTCTATCGCATCTGTATAGGTTGTAGCCTGGGATCCATATTTCGTTGTCCAAGTGATCCTTTATGTGGGTCAATTAAAGAAAAGGATCTTGGGGTAAGCATTATAATGAACATGTCCCCTGAGACACACATCAGTCAAATAACTGCTGCAGCATATGGGAGATTTGCGTTTAGACATCTGAATAAGGAGTCATTCACGACATTGTACACCGTGTATGTAAGGCCTATACTGGAGTATGCAGTGCCAGTATGGAACCCTCACCTAGTCAAACACGTCAGGAAACTGGAGAAAGTGCAAAAATTTGCAACACGATTAGTCCTGGAACTGAGGGGTCTGTCTTATGAGGAGAGGTTAAGGGAGCTCAACCTGATGACACTAGAGGATAGGAGGGATAGAGGGGACATGATAACAAGGTATAAAATACTGAGAGGCAGTGGCAAAGTGGACAGGGATTGAATGTTTCAGAGATGGGAAACAGGAACAAGGGGCCACAACTGGAAGCTGAAAACCCATTTGAGTCGTAGGGATGTTAGGAAATATTTCTTTAGATTTAGAGTTGTCAGGAAGTGGAATAATCTGGATTATTATTATTATTATTATTATTATTATTATTATTATAATCAAAAAGAAGCGCTAAGCCACAAGGGCTATACAGCGCGGAATAATCTGGAGAGTGGAGTAGTGGAAGCAAGTTCCATAAATAGCTTTAGGAAGAGGTATGACAAAGATCATGGAGTAGGGAAAGAGCGAATTAGTATCGACCAGTGAAGAGGCGGGACTAGGACCTATAACTCGACCCCCGCAACCACATATAGGTGAGTACACACACACACACACACACACAAAGGGATCTGGACAGCCTGCAGTCCTGGTCCAGCAATTGGCTCCTGGAGTTCAACCCCACCAAGTGCAAAGTCATGAAGATTGGGGAAGGGCAAAGAAGACCACAAATGGAATACAGTCTGTGGGGCCAGAGACTACAAACTTCACTCGAGGAAAAAGATCTTGGGGTGAGTATAACACCAGGCACATCTCCTGAAGCGCACATCAGCCAAATAACTGCTGCAGCATATGGGCGCCTAGCAAACCTAAGAACAGCATTCCGACATCTTAACAAGGAATCGTTCAGGACCCTGTACACTGTGTACGTTAGGCATATATTGGAGTATGCGGCACCAGTTTGGAACCCACATCTTGCCAAGCACGTAAAGAAACTAGAGAAATTGCAAAGGTTTGCAGCAAAACTAGTTCCAGAACTAAGGGTTATGTCCTACGAGGAGAGGTTAAGGGAAATCGACCTGACGACACTGGAGGACAGGAGAGATAGGGGGAACATGATAACGACGTATAAAATACTGAGAGGAATTGACAAGGTGGACAAAGGCAGAATGTTCCAGAGATGGGACACAGCAACAAGGGGGGACAGTTGGAAGTTGAAGACACAGATGAATCACAGGGATGTTAGGAAGTATTTCTTCAGTCACAGAGTAGTCAGTAAGTGGAATAGTTTGGGAAGCGATGTTTACCTGGAGTTTACCTGGAGAGAGTTCTGGGGGTCAACGCCCCCGCGGCCCGGTCTGTGACCAGGCCTCCTGGTGGATCAGAGCCTGATCAACCAGGCTGTTACTGCTGGCTGCACGCAATCCAACGTACGAGCCACAGCCCGGCTGGTCAGGTACCGACTTTAGGTGCTTGTCCAGTGCCAGCTTGAAGACTGCCAGGGGTCTGTTGGTAATCCCCCTTATGTATGCTGGGTGGCAGTTGAACAGTCTCGGGCCCCTGACACTTACTGTATGGTCTCTTAACGTGACACCCCTGCTTTTCATTGGGGGGATGGTGCATCGTCTGCCAAGTCTTTTGCTTTCGTAGTGAGTGATTTTCGTGTGCAAGTTCGGTACTAGTCCCTCTAGGATTTTCCAGGTGTATATAATCTGTAGTGGAAGCAGGATCCATACATAGCTTTAAGCAGAGGTATGATAAAGTTTATGGTTCAGGGAGAATGACCCAGTAGCGACCAGTGAAGAGGTGGGGCCAGGAGCTATGGATCGACCCCTGCAACCACAACTAGGTGAGTACACACACACACACACACACACATACATTATCAATACAGCTTAAGGCATCAGGTTTGACTTCAAGGTGAAGCTTTGGTTGTGATTTAAGAAGTGGATTATTATTATAATCAAAAAGAAGCGCTAAGCCACAAGGGCTATACAGCATAAGAAGTGGAGGGAAATGGAGGGATGGTAGTTTGGAATGGGGTAATATCCCATGGAGCAGAGAAGTGCCGCGAGGAGGGCATGAAAGCTGATAAATTTTCAGACAATAGGGGGATACCCAGGGGCCAGTCAAAGTGATTTTCAAGACAGAAATGGTACAGAAAAGGATCCTACAGCAGAAACCACGGCTGAAGAAATTAACAACAAACCAGAGGGTGTTCCTAGATCGTGACAGAATGAAAACAGAATGAAAGAAGCTGAGAGAAAGAACACAAAGACGAAAATAGCAAGCGAGACAAGGCTAGAGTCAGTAGGGAACAACCAGAGTCGAGTGGAGCAACAAGCGCAGACAACCACAGAACCACCCACAGAACCCCACAACCAAACATATTATGCCAAAACAAACCACACTTCACACTCAAGAGCCTCCACCCCACCCTATGCAGTAGAACCCCACATTACCCTGCCAGGTCTCCCACTCCCCCTGCCCCCACAAACCACACCAGAATAAAGTGCTGGAGACGAAACTGAAGGTTTGGTACACCAACACTGACGAAATAATAAATAAGTGGGAGGAGTGGCACGAAAGAATCACAGAGGCATCACTAGACAGCTCTCACAGAAACAACAGATGCCATCTTTCCAACTGGATATCAGATCCTGAGGAAAGAGAGGGAATAGAGGGTGTGGAGGAGTTGCACTGCTTATAAAAATCAATGGAATTTTGAGATGATAAGGAGAGACAGAGGAGCAGCAAGGGACTACATAATAGGAACACTTCAGACTGGAGGTCCCAATGTGATGATTGCAGTGATGTATAACCCACCACAGAATAGCAGGAGGATAAGACAAGAATATGATGAGAGTAACAGAAACATGGTCGATACATTGGCTGAAGTGGCAAGAAGGGCCCATATGGACAGGGCAAAGCTACTGGTTATGGGTGATTTCAATCACATGGAAAACTGGACCTAGTATTCACTTTGAGTAGTTCAGATATTGAGACCATCACATATGAAAGGCCCCTCGGAGCTAGTGATCACATGGTCCTGAGCTTCAAATGCATACTAGAGTTACAAGTGGAGAGGGAAGCAGGAAGGGCAGGACAAATGAAGCCAAACTACAGAAGAGGTGACTACACAAGCATGAGGAACTTCCTACATGAGGGTCAGTGGGAAAGAGAATTGGCTGGAAAATCAGTAAATGATACGATAGAATATGTGACAACAATATGTAAGGAACCAGTGAAGTGGTTCATACCCAAGGACAACAGAAATAATGAGAAGGCCAGGACGAGCCCTAGGTTCACCCGATGGTGTAGAGAGGCCAAAACTAAGTGCACTAGAGAATGGAAGAAGTATAGAAGGCAAAAGACTTAAAGAAATAAGATTAGTCGAAGAGTCACAAATGAATATGCACAGATAGGAGGGAGGCCCAGCAACAATACTAAAATGACACAGCAGAGAAAGCCAAGTTTGACCCGAAGCTGTTGTACAAGCACATCAGTCAAGGACCAGGTAATCAGGCTGAGGAAGGAAGGAGGGGAGATCACAAAAAATGCCTGAGAAGTATGTGAAGAGCTCAACAAGAGATTTAAAGAAGTATTTACAGTGGAGACAGAAAGAACTCCAGAAAACTGGAGTGGTGGGGTACACCATCAAGTGCTAGACACAATACATACAACCGAGGAGGAGGTGAAGAGGCTGTTAATTGAACTAGATACCTCAACGGCGATGGGGCCGGACATCTCTCCATGGGTCCTGAGAGAGGGAGCAGAGGTGCTCTGTGTACCACTGGCATCAATCTTCAACACATCTATTGAAACAGGGCAACTACCTGAGGTGTGGAAGACAGCAAATGTAGTCCTAATTTTTAAGAAAGGATACAGACAATCAGCACTAAAACTACAGACCAATGTCACTGACATGTATATTATGCAAAGTCATGGAGAAGATCATCAGGAGAAGAGTGGTGGAGCACCTAGAAAGGTATGAGCTTATTCACGCCAACCAGCACAGTTTCAGGGAAGGAAAATCCTGTGTCACAAACCTACTTGCAAGAGAGAGAGGGTGTTGGGTGGATTGTGTTTTCATGGACTGTAAGAAAGCTTTTGACACAGTTCCACACAAGAAATTAGTTCAAAAGTTGGAGGACCAGGCATGCATAACAGGAAAGACACTGTAATGGATCAAAGAATACCTGACAGCAACAGCGAGTCATGGTATGTGACCGGGTACCTGTGATGAGCGGAGTTCCACATGGGTCGGTCATTGGACTAGTGCTCTTTCTGGTACATATGTGTGAATGACATGACAGAAGGGATAGCCTCAGAAGTGTCCCTGTTTGCAGACATTGTGCAGCTAATGAGGAGAATTCAATCGGACGAGGATCAGGCAGGACTACAAAGGTATCTGGACAGGCTGCAAGCCTGGTCCAGCAACTTCCTCCTGGCATTTAACCCCAGCAAGTGCCAAGTCATGAAGATCAGGGAAGGGTAAAGAAGACCGTAGACGGAGTACAGTCTAGGGGGCCAAAGACTGCAAACCTCAGCTGCATGTGGGCAACTAGCAAACCTGAGAATAGCATTCTGACACCTCAGTAAGGAATCGTTCAGGACTCTGGAAACAGTGTACATCAGGCCCATACTGGAGTATGCAGCACCAGTTTGGAACCCACACCTGGTCAAGCACATCAAGAAATTAGAAAAAAAGTGCAAGAGTTTGCAACAAGACTAGTCCTGGAGCTAAGGGGCATGTCCTACGAGGAGAGGTTAAGAGAAATCGACCTGACGACACTAGAGGACAGGAGAGAGAGTGGGGGGGACATAATAACGACATATAAAATAGTGAGAGGAATTGACAAGCTGGACAGAGACAGGATGTTCCAGAGATGGGACACAGCAACAAAGGGTCACAATAGGAAGTTGAAGACTCACATGAGTCACAGGTATGTTAGGAAGTATTTCTTCAGTCATAGAGTTGTCAGGAAGTGAAATAGTCTGGAGAGTGATGTAGTGGAGGCAGTATCCATACATAGCTTTAAGAAGAGGTATGATGAAGCTCATGGAGCAGGTAGTGGACTTAGTACCGACCAGTGAAGAGGCGAGGCCAGGAGCTATGAATCGACCCCTGCAACCACAATTAGGTGAGTGCACACACACACATGGTAATGCTTTATTTACAGTGAGCAAAAATCAAGGTATTTTTCTAGAATGGTCTGTAATATACCAATGTGGATAAAATACTTTTGATAAAATACTTTTAACATTTCTGAGGTTGTGGGGGGTCAACACCCTCCCTGGAGGTTGTGAGGGTTCAACACACTGCCTGGAGGTTGTGGGGTCAACACCCTCCCTGGAGGTTGTGGGGTCAACACCCTCCCTGGAGGTTGTGGGAGTCAGCACCCTCCTTGGATGTTGCGGGGGTCAACACCCTCCCTGGAGGTTGTTAGGGTCAACACCCTCCCTGGAGGATGTTGGGGTCAACACCCACTGGAGGTTGTTGAGGTCAAACTCCCTGGAAGTTGTAGGGGTCAACACCCCTGGAAGTTGTGGGGATCAGCACCCCCCTGGAGGTTGTGAGGAGTCAACACCCTCCCTGGAGGTAGTGGGGGTCAACACCCTCCCATGGAATAAGACTCTTTTATCTGTAAACTATGTGTGTTGTACAAGTCAACTAAAATGCTAGGAGCAATGAGCTATAGCTTACTAAAATGAAAAGAAGAAACCGTTTAAGTTGGATGTTTGAATTTGCATAGATAAGAAGCAGATGACTGTGTATGTTATGAATGAAAAGAAGCTGGATGTCCTGGCTCTTAAGTTAAACAAAGCTGAAGGTGGTAGGAAAGTTTCAGTGGGGAGTAATAAATGGGATTAGGTCAGGGGTTTGTAATATAGTTAGAGCTAAGGAAGGAGTAGCAATAATGTTGAAGGATCAGTTATGGCAGAAAAAAGAGGGGAGTATAAATGTATAAATTCAAGGATTATGTGGAGTAAAATAAGGGTTGGATGTGAAAAGTGGGTTATAGTAAGTGTTTATCCACCTGGAGAAGAGAGAAGTGTAGAGGAGAGAGAGAGAGAGAGATTTTGGGAGATCTTGAGTGAGTGCTTGGGAAATTTTGAACCAAATGAGAGAGTACTTGTGGTGGGGGACCTAAATGGGTAAAACTGTTGTGGAGGGAGTAGTAGATAAGTTTGGGGTGCCAGGGGTTAATGAAAATGGAGGGTATTTAATTGAACTATTTATATAAAGAGGTTTGGTAATAAGTAATACACATTTAAGAAAAAGAGAATAAAGAAGTATGTATACAAGATATGATATATCACATAATGAAAATACAGTTTGTTAGACTAAGCATTGGTGGATAAAAGGTTGATGGGTTGACTTCAGAATGTACATGTTTATAGAGGAGAAATAGATATATCAGATCATTATTTAGTTGTAGCTACAGTTAGAGTAAGAGGTAGATGAAACAAAAGGAAAATGGCAACAGCAAGTAAGAGAGAGGTGAAAGTTTATAAACTAAGGTAGGAGGAAGTTAGGGTGAGAGATGAACAATTATTTGTTGAGAGAAAGGTGGGCTAGTGTGAGTGTAGGTAGTGTGGGTGGGGGGGTTGAAGAGATGTGGGATAGTTTTAAAAATGCAGTGTTAGAAAGTGGGGCAAAAGTTTGTGGCTATAGGAAAGAGGAAAGAGGAGCAATTAGTTGAATGAGGTAAAGGGTGTGATATGAGAGAAAAAAATTGCTTATGTTTTTACAAAGCAGAAATGATATAAGAAGGGTGGAGTATATGGAGAGTAAAAGAGAGGTGAAGATAGTGGTAAGGAGAGCAAATGATAGACTGGATGAAGTGCTGTCAACAAATTTTACTAAGAAAAAATTTTGGAGATAAATACGTTAAGAAAGCCTAGGGAACAAATGGATTTGACAGTTAAAAACAGAATAGGGGAGTTAGTAGATGGGGAGTTGGAGGTATTGGGAAGATAGCGGGAATATTTTGAGGAACTGTTAAATGTTGTTGAAGAGAGAGAGGCGGTAATTTCATGCACTGGTCAAGAAGGTATAACATCTTTTAGGAGTGAAAAAAAGTCAGATGTGAGTGTGGGGAAAGTGTTTGAGGCGTTAGGTAAAATGAAAGGGGGTGAAGCAGCTGGAACTGATGGGATTATGACAGAAATGTTAAAAGTAGGGGGAAATTTAGTCTTGGATTATTATTATAATCAAAGGGAAGTGCTAAACCTGTAGGATTATACAACAGGATTGCAGATGAAAAAGGAGGCCTTAGAATGGGTAGAGGATGTGTAGACCAAGTGTTTACATTGAAGGATATAAGTGAACAGTATTTAGATAAATGTAGGGAAGTTTTCATTGCATTTATGGATTTAGAAAAGGCATATGACAGGGTGGACAGGGGAAGCAATGTGGCAGATGTTGCAAGTGTAACTTACTAAACGCTGTAAATCGTTTTTATATGGATAGTGAGGCTTAGATTAGGGTGTGTAGGAGAGAGGGAGATAACTTTCCAGTAAAAGTAATGTCACCATGGTTGTTTAACATATTTATAGATGGGGTTGTAAAAAAAAGTAAATGCTAGGGTGTTGGGGAGAGGGGTGGGATTAAAGTATGGGAATCCAAATACAAAATGGGAGTTGACACTTACTTTTTGCTGATGATACTGTGCTTTTGGGAGATTCTAAAGAGAAGTTGCAAAGGTTAGTAAACAAGTTTGGAAAGATGTGTAAAGGAAGAAAGTCGAAAGTGAACATAGATAAGAGTAAGGCGATGAGGGGTAACAAATGAGTTAGGTAAAGAAAAACTGAATATCACACTAGAGAGAGAGAGTATGGAAGAAGTGAATGTGTTTAGATATTTGGGAGTAGACTTGTCAGCAGACAGGCTTATGAAGGATGAGATAAACCATCATAGGTAGTAGGATGGTAGACAGCAACCGCCTAGGGAGGTACTACTGTCCTCCCAAGTGAGCGTAAAACAGAAGCCTGTAATTGTTTTACATGATGGTAGGATTGCTGGTGTCTATTTTCTGTCACATAAACATGCAAGATTTCAGATACATCTTGGTACTTCTACTTACACTCAGGTCATACTACATATTCATGTACAAGGATATATATACACACACCCCTCTGGGTTTTCTTCTCTTTTCTTACTAGTTCTTGTTTATTTCCTCTTCTCTCCATGGGGAAGCAGAGCAGAATTTTTCCTCTGTAAGCCATGCATGTCGTAAGAGGCGACTAAAAATGCCAGAAGCAAGGGGCTAGTAACCTCTTCTGTATAAATTACTAAATTTAAAAAGAGAAACTTTCGTTTTTCCTTTTTGGGCCACCCTGCCTTGGTGAGATACGGCCGGTTTGTTGACAGAAGACAATTGATGAAGGAAAAAAGGTGGGTAGTGCATTGAGGTATCTGTAGAGACAAAGAACGTTATCCATGGAGGCAAAGAGGGGAATGTATGAGAGTATAGTGGTACCAGCACTCTTATATGTGTGAAGCATGGGTTGTGAATGTTGCAGGCAGAAGGCAGCTGGAGGCAGTAGTGATGTTGTGTCTAAGGGCAATGTGTGGTGTAAATATGCAGAGAATTCATAATGTAGAAATAAGGAGGTTTGGAGTTACTAAAAGTATTATTCAGAGGGGATTGTTGAGGTAGTCTGGTCATTTAGAGAGGATGGAGCAAAATAGGACGACTTGGAGGGGGTATAAATCTGTAGTGGAGGGGAGGAGGGGTAGGGGTCATCCTAGGAAAGGATGGAGGGAGGGGGTAAAAGAGGTTTTGTGTGCAAGGGTCTTGGACATACAGCAGGCATGTGTGAGCATGGAGACGAATGGTGTTTGGGACTTGAGGAGTTGGTGGAGTGTGAACAGGGTTTTCTTGACTTGAGTCCTAGAGGTAGGAAGTACAGTGCTTGCATTTAGAGGGGTTTGGGATATGTATTTGCTGTTTGGAGTGACATCTGAACTGCCAAATCTGAGTGCCTCTGCAAAATCAGTAATTATTTATAAATGATGGCGACTGTTTCTTTTTTTGGGTCACACTGCCTCGGTGGGAGACGGCCGGCATGTTGAAAAAAAATGTATATTTGCTGAGGAAATAATCATTCTAAAATAATTCTAAAAAAAAGTATATATGTAAATTATTACTAACATATAAGTTTCTTTTTGCCTTTATTATATTTGTGGGGAAAAGCAAAACCTACTTTAAGAGTCACAGCACCTGGGGAAAGGGAAATAACACTGGCCAACAAAGTTTTCAGTTCACATTTAAAAACATGTGTTACTAATTTTGGGATGCATAATTAAAATCTGAATTAATTTTGTGCCAACACAGTTTCTGTGAAATATAACCCATTGTGAACAATTTCACCAAGACATAGTCATACTCCTTCATTTGATAGCCTGCTACATTATGTAATCCAGTGATCTCTGCAATTGTCACTTGTGCCAGCAACTTACTCCTGCCCATATTAATTCATCAATGGCCAGAAATATCCAACAAACTCAAGTCCTTAGGACCACACAGTACATGGGGACCATGGACCCAAAACCATCCACCATGCATGCCAAGAAGTTACTTAGGGTGCAGCCAGTAGCTCTATGAATCCTAAGATGTCCCACTTCGAGTTGCCTGGCCACAAATGTACTAGGGTAGGGTATTACACTGGACATTAAATTACACTGGGTGCCTTCCACCCAGGGTACTTTAATCACAAGTACTGAATATAATGAAATTATGTCAAAAAAGATTAGCTTTCATTGCATACACCACACTTAATATTTTTTTTTTTTTTAACAGTTTCGCTGTTTCCCACTAAGGCAAGGTGACCCCAAAAAGAAACACTGTCACCATCATTTATAAATAATCAGTCTTTACAGAGGCACCCAGATACAACAGCATCTGGTTGCCTTTGCCAGTATCCCAAACCCCTCCTTTAAAGTGCAGGCATTGTACGTCCCACCTCCAGGACTCAAGTTTGGCTAACCAGTTTCCCTGAATCCCTTCACAAAATATTACCCTGCTCACACCCCAACATCTCGTCAGATCCCAAAAACCATTCATCTCCATTCACTATCTATCTATCATGCTCACACATGTCTGCTGTTTGTCCAAGTCCCTTGCACTCAAAACATCTTTTACCCCCTCCCTCCATCTTTTCTTAGGATGACCCCTACCCCTCATCCCCTCCACTACAGATTTATACACCCTCCAAGTCAGCCAGTTTTGCTCCATCTGCTCTGAATGACCAAACCACCTCAACAACCCCTCTTCAGCTCTCTGAATAATACTTTTAGTAACTTGACACTACAAATTCTCTGCATAACGTTTACACCACACATTGCCCTTAGACACATCTCCACTGCCTCTCAGCCTCCTCCTTGCTGCAGAATTTATAACCCATGCTTCACACCCATTATTGCGACCCCTGAATGGGTCACAGTGTATATAATGTATATTAACTGTTCATATAATTTTATATTGCTTATATCTGCAATATTAGCTAAATCGTAAATATATTGCTTTATATTATTATTTGATTTAGTTATATTATTAGGTAGGATGTAACATTTATATATTATTCAGTGCTCATAGTCCACGAGTGTTAAGTAGCTGTCGGCCTTGTCTATCGCTCTGCTTGTTTCCCTGATGGCTTCTCTGTAGTTGCTGGGCAGCAGCAGTCCACGGAGAGTCACGTGATCAGGGTGGGGTGATCACACCTTACCTGGAGGAGAGTCTGACTGGCCTGCGCTAGCTATTGTTTTTTTGATGTTGCTTCTAACAAGAGGTCCCTCTCCAGCTCTCCATTGTGGGCCCTTGTTGGAAGAACGTCTGTCGCTTTCTTCTTGTTGGTTCTGTGTAACTCTGTTCTCAAAACATAGCCTAGACTTAGTGATTTTCGACATTGTACTGAGGTTGTGTGTCACATAGACACTCTGAGAAACTCAGGTCCTGAGCTGTAGCTTCTGACCTAATTTGTACTGGTATCTGTGTACTGTCACAGTCGGGGATTTTCTAATGCTGAACTTAGATTCAGTACCATGGGAGTTTTGTGACTTTTGTGGAGGATCTGCAGATGGTCCCTACTTAGTGCCATTATATTATCTCCTTGTTCCCGATTGTGTCGCTGTTGCTTGTTATATTGCTGTTTGGCTTATCAGTCGTTTTATCAGTCAAGCAAGCTGTTCTGATTGCCAGGTTGGTCAAGAAGTTAGTTTATGTGAGGACTTTTAGTCAGTCACTGGTTAAGTCTAGTAGAGTCTTGAGACATAGCGAACTATACTTAGAGCACTTACACACATACACACAAACTTACTTGTATAATGTTATTAAATGCTAACAATGTACCAGACGGTAATTAAAAGCCATAAAGATGTGATATGAGCCTTCAGCTCAATACTACTGTACATGAGAGAAGTGTAGGAACTTGTATCTTATATTATATTTAATTTATTACTATAATTTACTTTGATAATATACGCCTAGACAACTTTATTGTTATTAATAAACTTATTAAATTTTAATTTCTTTAGTTAGTAGCCTACAAGTTGTAATCCTGAAGCACTATTGAATCTTACTAAATTCTAATGGATAATTGGACCAGGATACTGACTACTTGTTACAAGAACCTAGTAACAGGCTGGATGCTAGAAGGGCAGTCCTTTCTAGTATTCACTGGAGATCTCTATTATTAGATATCGCATTTTTTGTAACACCCATATATGAATGTTGGCACCACTATACTCTCATACATTCCCTACTTTGTTTCCATGGATAACGTTCTTTGTCTCCACAGATACCTCAATGCACCATCCACCCTTTTTCCTTCATCAATTCTATGGTTAACCTCATCCTTCATAAGCCCATCTGCCAAAAAATCTCCCAAATATCTAAACACATTCACTTCTTGCATACTCCCTCCCTATAATGTGATATTCAATTTTTCTTTACCTAACTCGTACACTAACCTTTGCAACTTCTCTTTAGAATCTCCCAAAAGTACAGTATCATCAGCAAAAAGTAACTGTGTCAGCTCCCATTTGTATTTGATTCCCCATACTTTAATCCCACCCCTCTCCTCAATACCCTAGCATTTACTTCTTTTACAGCCCCATCTATAAAAAAAAAAAACCATGGTGACATTACACATCCCTAAGGCCTACTTTTACTGATAAGTAATCTTTCTCCCTCCTACACACCCTTACCTGAGCCTCCCTATCCTCATAAAAACTCTTTACAGCATTTAGTAACTTACTACCTATTCTATACACTTGCAACATCTTCCACATTGCTCCCCTATCCTATCCACCCTGTCTTTTTTTTTTGTAACACATCAGCCATTTCTCACTGAGACAGGGTGACCCAAAAAGAAAGAAAAAAAACTGTCATCATTCAACACTTTCACCATCATTCACACATAATCACTGTTAAATGCCTTTTCTAAATCCTTAAATGCAATGAGAATGTCCCTACCATTATCTAAATATTGATTCCTGGAGATGGGAAGTACAGTGCCAGCACTCTGGAGGGGTGCTAATGTTGCAGTTTTATAACTTGATCTACACATCCCTTACCCATTCTAAAGCCTCCTTGTTCATTTGCAGTCCTCCTCTCTGTCTTACCTCTAATTCTTTCAATAATAAACCTACCATACACTTTACCAGGTATACTAAGTAAACTTATTCCCCTATAATTTTTCAATCTCTCTTGTCCCCTTCCCTTTGTATAAAGGAAATATACACTCTGCCAATCCCTAGGTACCTTACCCTATTTCATACATATAGTGAACAAAAGTATGAACCACTCCAAAACTATGTTCCCCTCCCCCTGCTTTTAACATTTGTCATGATCCCATCAGTTCCAGCTGCTTTACCCCCCTTTCATTCTACCCAGTGCCTCATGCACCTCCCCCATACCTCCCTGGCCAATGCATGAAATTACTGCCTTCCTCTCATCAACATGCAATATTTCCAACTCCCCATCTACTAATTTCCCTATTCTGTTTTTGTCAAATCCATTTATTCCCTTGGTATTCTTAACCTATTTATCTCCAATTTTTTTTCTTATTCTCAGCAAAATTTGCGGACAGTACCTCGCCCACTCCATTTGCTCTCATTTTGCACTCTCTCACCCCTCTTTTACTCTCCATCCTTCTTTTATCACTTCTTTGTAAAACCTCTCACAAGCAACCTTTTTCTCTTTTTATTACACCCTTCACCTCATCAAAAAATTAACATATAAAAGAACATGAAAGTACAGTAGCAGATCTCCTTGGCTTTATGTGAATTTGGCAATATGCAAAATGTCCTATTTCTATCAGCGTTTCCATGGTCATTGTATGCCTTGAGGACAGTTTGCAAAACACATTAACCCTTTGACTGTCTGTGACGTATATATACATCTTATGAGCCAGTGTTTTTGACGTATTAATATGCCAAAATTCTAGCGGCTTCAAATCAAGTGGGAGAAAGCTGGTAGGCCCACGTGAGAGAATGGGTCTGTGTGCGCAGTATAAAAAAAAATCCTGCAGCACGAAGTGCATGAGAAAAAAAACTCGGACCGTATTTTTGGATTAAAATGCCGACTTTGAGGCGTATTTTCGTATAGTATTTATGGTTGTATTCTTGTTTTCTTGGTCTCATTTGATAGAATGGAAGATATATTACAGAAACAGAGATGAATTTGATTGGTTTCATGACAAAAAGGACTTCAAAATTGACCTCAAAGAAGTAGAAATGTTCAATTTTTGCTGATATTCAAAAGTAAACAAATGACGTCACCGTCCAATACGTGTCCAACTGGCCAGTCTAATGAGTTGACATTATTTATACAATTATTACAATAATGCATTAGTCTGCATAACAGTAAATTTTTTATTTTTTTGAATAAAAATTCAAAATAGAAAACAAGACACATGACTAATGAACAGAGAGAATGTTATTTTAGTGCCAGGAATGTCTGCATTGTTTATTCTGAACCCTATTTTGCAATTGGGATCTTTTTTAATCGGTAAGTGGGCGGTTTCTTGTACTCGGTTGACAGAACAAATGGAGTTCTAAAAAAACAGCCATGAGTTTGGTCAACTGGGACAATGGAATTGGCCGAAAATAGGGCTCAAGGGGAGCGAAACTGCCAATACGTATATAGCGCCGAGATCACTAACTTTGCGAGAGCGTAATTCCGTAATTTTTTCATCAAATTTCATGCTTTTGATGTCATTATCATTGGGAAGATTATCTATCATTTCACAAGATTTTTTTTTTTTTTTTCAAATATTTTGCGACCGAGAGAGAGAGACTTCAGGATTTGGGGTCTCAACAGTCAAAGGGTTAAATAATCTTATGCACAATGGTTACCTGAATGAGTGTAGTACAGGTGCCAAGGGCCTGGAATGAATCTACAGTATAAAATTAGGGACACCAGTATTTGTAGATCTCAGAAAAAAAAAAAAAAGTTTTCTTAACAGTTTATTGAATATGAGAACAAAATATGTTGACAACAGGTCAGAACTAGGAGTTGCCACAACCATATCCTGCATTCAATTATGATTTTCTGAATTTTAACTTAGCTGATTCACAAGCTTATCAATAAAATAGAACTTTGCAGATACTGCAACCCCCTCCCCCAAGTTTTGTGGCAACTGCTGTGTGCAAGGTGTCTGAACCAGTCAATGCTCACTATGTACAGTACTTACAATGAAACAAAGACAAGCAAAAAGTCTTATAGGATCAAAAGCATTGCATTTATAATAATATATTGGCATACAAGAGCCTCATGATGTATTACAAAAGTGATCTAGCTATCCTTTATGAGTAATGGACGACATACTGTATGCAGAGATGAGAGACCTGTGAGGGGTGAGGCAGGGAAGGCTACATGTCTCACCTTGTATACACACCATTAATCCAATGTGAGACTACAAAAAAACTCCTAGTAAGTAAACACTTGTATTACATTTTTTCATTGTACAAAAGGGCATAAATATATAAAATAATGAAGGTAATTTTTTTTTGCTGCCAGGAAAGTAAGTGGACTAATGTACATACATTCATTCAACTTCCTCTTTGTGAGCACTTCAGAGAATGTGGCAAGAGTATCAGTGCCACAAGGCCAAGTAACCACAGACTTACCTGAATAGTAAAAATACACAAGCTAGCACCAATACACGCACACTACTGACAATGATATGTGGATCATAATCAACACTCACTTATACTCCAGACTTTACTGACACTTGTGCAAGAATCTGTAAACTAGTGCTCATTTGACTGATTAATGAACCAGTATCACAACTTCCAATTCACTGATATATGGTCAAATATTAACAAGCACTTGATTTGAAACTACAAACAGTCTGTTGGTACATAATTTGATGATAAAGGTGGCCCCCACCTACCCACTTGATTAATAACAATGTTACTCTGAGCCACATTCTCACTTTGCTGAAACACCAAAGCTGCAATCTTGGCTGACACTAAAGTTAATCTCAGTGTCAAACTGGTTTGGCAGACTGATAGAGGAGAACTCTCTGCCAACACCCCTCACTTGGTTGGCACTGATATAGGGACAATAACCCTTGAACCCTTGATTTTGTGAGTGGTTAAAGCTTCTGTAAATTATTTCTAGAATAATTTCTAAAAAAAAAAAAAAAAACTATCTATATTCACATTAATTATTCTTTCATATAAAAATACAATGACTCGTGGACAGCTATGAAGGACATCTACTAATAATACTGAACCTTATGCTCCAGCCAGATCAGGAATGCAGTTGGAAAAGGATAAAAATGCAAAGCACAAACCAAGAAACCAATATTAATAATTTTGATTCCACAGGAAATGGGTAAAATTATGAATTACAAGCCATGACTAATATTTTGAGCTGCAAACAATATTAACAAAACAGTAAAGAGTACATTCCAGAAGTCCAGACAATGACTGGACAGTCCTCTGAAAATACAAAATTTTAATGGAATTGATGTCTGTTTCAATGTTGTAGAACTTGAGAAAATACCAAGATAAACAGTGTAACTTTATAAGGTGAAAATGATTTCTTGCTATCTGCCACCTGAACTCCACTTCTTGGTCTTTTCTTTGGTAAATAATGTCTACAATTTTTTGACATTCACATCTGCACACATTCACCTACAGTAATTAATCTCTTCACAGTCCAGTTCATTAATTCTTGACCCAATACTCTCATCTGAGTTAATTCATGTACCAGTATTTAAACCTTCCATCAATTTTAACAAGGAATTTCAACAACCCAGAAAATCTGGGAACCAACTTTGACCTAGTGCATACACACACACACACCATCTTCACCAATCACCATCGGCACATCTCTGTTCCTGTAACTACAGATAGGTGATCACATTATTTCTGGTATATGTTATTATTACAGTCAAATCAAACCTGTCAAAATGCAAATCTTGGACTGAGTTACCCCAATGATTGCTGTACATGACCTAGTTGAAGTTACACTTGTTCCACTTAACACCACCTGGCCCAGGTCACACCAGTTCTGTATATGGTTACCATTTACAGCAAGTCACACCAGTCTGGTAAGTCATCACTTGAAATGGGCCACTAGTGATTTTTTTTATACACAACCTAGACCAAACGACTTTCATTTTGATACACGCAAACTTGGACCAGGATACACAGTTTTTTTGCTTTATGCTACTTGATGAACCGGCATCATATATATTGTATGAAGGCACAGGCCTCTCTAGGCTAGAGTATGCCATTGGTGAAGTATTGAAAGCCATCATAAAGTCTTGTTGTAATAGAGTTGATGGCATTATACACCAATGAGTCCAGATGAGCCTGGAGTTGTTCATCAGTCATGTTAATATGGAAGCGACTTTTTAAAGCTGGAACCACTGATGCTCCAGCACGGAAACATGCCAACTTGGAGCCTGAAAAAAAATATAAATGATAATTCTATATAAAAACCATTTAACTTTAAATTACACTAGAATCAACTTTATCCAGGCCACTGATACCTGGAGATCAGTAATGAGGCATTAAGACTGTCCATATCTTTCTTAGTGCTTCCTTAAAATTTTGACCAAGTACAGTTTCAACACACTGGTCATCTCCCACCAAGGCAATGTGACCCAAACAAGGAAACATGTTTACCATTATTCATTCAATAGTGATCATCAAACATAAATCAAATAACCCTCATCTCCTCACCCCTCCAGAATATGAGCACTGTACCTCCTGCCTCCAGAAGTCAAGTCCTGGTAAACCTCCTTTCTGATACAGTGGACCCTTGCCTAATGATATTAATCCGTTCCTGAGAGCTCAGCGTTAGGCGAAATTATCGTTAGCCGAATTAATTTTCCCCATGAGAAATAATGGAAATCAAATTAATCCATTCCTGACATCCCAAAGTATGAAAAAAAAAAAAAATTCCCACATGAAATATTAATTTTAACCCCTTCAGGGTCCAAGGCCAAAATCTGAAGTGGTGCCCCAGTGTCCAAGAATTTTCAAAAAAAAAAAAAAATATTTTTTCTTATGAAATGGTAGAGAATCTTTTTGTGAAGGTAATAAAACAAAAAGTACAAAATTTGATGGAAAATTGACGAAATTATGCTCTTGCGAATTTTGATGTGTCAGCGATATATACGAATCGGCGATTTTGCCGACTTTGACTCCCATTTTAGGCCAATTACATTATTCCAGTCGACCAAATTCTTAGCTATTTCACTAGTATTACTTCTATTCTATCGATTGAGCACAAGAAATCGACAAGTCAACTGTTTCAACTACAAAATAAAGTGATCGGAAATTGGTAATTTGGCCAATTTAACACAAAGTTCAAAATATTCCAATTTCAAAATAGGGTCCAGAATAAATAATGTAGGTATTCCTGGCACTAAACTAACATTTTCTCTGTTCATTAGTTATGTTTTGAGGCTTTACAAATAAATTCCATTTTGATTTTTTATTCACACCAAAAAATAGAAGATTTACTGTTATGCAATATTGTAATAATTTTATAAATATCATCACCACATTTGTGAATGTATATTAGACCCACCAGCTGGCATGTATTAGACGTGTGAGGTCGTTTGTTTACTCTTGAACATCGGCAAAAATTTAACATTTCCGCTACTTTGAGCTCAGTTTCAAGCCATTTCCAGTGCTAAAACCAATCAAAATCATCTCTATTTCTGTAATATGTCTTCCATTCTATCAAATGAGATCAAGAAATCACAAATACAACTATAAAAAACATACGAAAAAACACTGCAAAGTCGCTGTTTTAATCGAAAATCATGGTCTCAGTTTTTTTTCTCTCATTATACACAGTGTGCTGCAGGATTTGTTTTATGTGGTGCACACATACCACATAGATGTATTCTCTCATATCTAGGCCCAAATGTACCACTCACAGTTTATCAGAGTGAGCTGAGCTCATGACGTAGATCTACGGTTTGGACCCTGAACGTAAAGCCGTAGATCTACGGGACGGACCCTGAAAGGGTTAATACACACAAACTGAAGAAGACATGTACAATTACATGACACTTACCTTTATTGAAGATCTGGTGATGATTGATGGGATGGGAGGAGGGGAGTGTGTGGATCGTGTTAATGTTTAGAAGGGGAATCCCCTTCCATTAGGACTTGAGGTGGCAAGTCCTTTTCCGGGGTTACTTCCCTTCTTCTTTTAATGCCACTAGGACCAGCTTGAGAGTCACTGGACCTCTGTTGCACAACATATCTGTCCATAGAGGCCTGTACCTCCCATTCCTCTATGACATTCCTCAAGTGTTTCACAACATTGTCAGTGTAATAGTCACCAGCACGGCTTGCAATAGCTGTGTGAGGGTGATTTTCATCAAAAAAGATTTGCACTTTAAGCCACATTGCACACATTTCCTTAATCTTCGAAGGAGACAACTTCTTCAATTTCTCTATCCCCTTCTCTGGAGCAGTTTCCTCAGGTCTGGCCTCTTGCTGTTGAAGATGATCTTGCAGCTCATCAGTGGTTAGTTCTTCATTGTCCTCCTCCACCAACTCTTCCACATCCTCCCCACTAACCTCCAACCCCAAGGACTTCCCCAATGCCACAATTGATTCCACAACTGGCATAGGCTTCTCAGGGTTAGCCTCAAATCCTTCAAAATCTCTTTTGTCTATACATTCTGGCCACAGTTTCTTCCAAGCAGAGTTCAAGGTCCTCTTAGTCACTTCCTCCCAAGCCTTACCTATAATGTTTACACAATTGAGGATGCTAAAGTGATCTCTCCAAAACTCTCTTAGAGTCAATTGAGTTTCTGAGGTCACTACAAAGCACCTTTCAAACATAGCTTTTGTGTAGAGTTCTTTGAAGTTTGCAATGACCTGCTGGACCATGGGCTGCAGGAGAGGAGTGGTATTAGGAGGCAAAAACTTGACCTTAATGAAGCTCATGTCCCCAGAAAGTCGCTCTGCCACGTCTGAAGGATGACCAGGAGCACTGTCTAATACCAGGAGGCACTTAAGGTCCAATTTATTTTCCAGGAGGTAATTTTTTACAGTGGGGGCAAATGCATGGTTTAACCAGTCATAGAAAAGGTCTCCAGTGACCCATGCCTTACTGTTTGCCCTCCACATCACACACAAATTAGCCTTGAGGACATTGTTTTTCCTGAACACTCTGGGAGTTTCAGTGATACACCAATAAAGGCTTCACTTTGCAATCACCACTAGCATTAGCACACATCAACAGAGTAAGCCTGTCTTTCATAGGCTTATGTCCTGGGAGTGCCTTTTCCTCCTGAGTAATGTAGGTCCTACTTGGCATTTTCTTCCAAAACAGGCCTGTTTCATCACAATTAAACACTTGTTCAGGTTTCAATTCTTCACTGTCTATGTACTCCTTGAATTCCTTCACATATTTTTCAGCTGCTTTTTGGTCCGAACTGGCAGCCTCACCATGCCTTATCACACTATGTATGCCACTACGATTCTTAAATCTCTCAAACCAATCTTTGCTGGCCTTAAATTCACTCACATCACCACTAGTTGCGGGGATTTTTCTAATTAAATCGTCATGCAACTTCCTAGCCTTTTCACATATGATCGCTTGAGAGATGCTATCTCCTGCTATCTGTTTTTCATTTATCCACACCAATAACAGTCTCTCAACATCATCTATCACTTGCGATCTCTGTTTTGAAAACAAAGTTGCACCTTTGGCAAGAACAGCTTCCTTGACTGCCGTTTTCTTGGCCACAATAGTAGCGATGGTTGACTGGGGTTTTGTGTACAACCTGGCCAGCTCGGAGACACGCACTCCACTTTCATACTTAGCAAAGATCTCTTTCTTCATCTCCATAGTAATTCTCACCCTTTTTGCTGTAGGGTTGGCACAAGAAGCTTTCTTGGGGCCCATGGTGACTTATTTTGCAGGTGCAATCACTAGAAACGCTGTGATAATATGAAATGTTCCATTTGTATGTTTGGACGCGACCGCGGTGGCTGGCTTGTAAACACTGGCACCCACGGGACAAGTGAGGCGCGCTCAGGCCACACGTGGACGTGTCTCGAACGAATCGCATTGAGCGAGTTTTTTAGCGCTAGCCGAGGCAAATTTTTTGCGTTAAAATGTATCGCTAGGCGGATTTAGCGTTATGCGATGTGTTCGTTAGACGAGGGTCCACTGTACCTCAGCTTCACATTGTTCCAGACTATGGAGCAGAACTCTTCTCCAGGCTGAGGGACTGACCACCTCAAAACTAAGTCTTAGAAGGTGATGGACTGATTATACCATCTTTATATCTCTACTGCTTCTGCTGCCTCCTCTGTATTTGACTGAAGAAGCCTACTGCATAGGTGAAACATTTCAGAATAAAGATCTCTAACTGTTGCATGTCTTACTTATCAACCCATCGGTATTTTATACCCTTATCATATTAACATGTGATTCTGAATGTAAAGATAAGAAAAGTGTGAAAAACTGTAATACTTGTCTTTTCCATACATAAGCTCTTGCCAAGGAGCTTTCAAGCCTAGTAGGGTATATAAAGTATGATATTTCAACAACTTGACTTGCTGCCCTGGGCATCTCATTTATGCTGAATGACCTAGAAGTACACCTACCATCCAACTTACGACCGAGTTCGGTTCCGAGAAACCGGTCGTAAGTCGAAATGGTCGTAAGTCGAAATGGTCGTAAGTCGAAATGGTCGTAAGTCGAACTTTACTACTGAATATCAACAAAACATTTTTGTAATGACTTTGTTTTATTGTTTTATTTTGGTATTTCATGTTTTACTTTACTTTTTATGTTGTTAGTACTGTATTTTATACTGTAAGGTTTAGGATAAACACTGTGTACAACACAAATAGTTGTTTATTTCCCAGGAATTTGGCATAAAAAACACGGTCGTAAGTCGAGTGGTCCTAAGTCGAGCAGGTCGTAAGTCGGATGGTAGGTGTATATGATGCATCCTCACATGGTTGCACCAGGTATAAGAAGTACAGCACTATGTTGTTTGTACATGTGTCTGCCCTCTTCTTTATATTAACTTTGTTTGTTCTTATTTATTATAATCCCTTAACTTACAATATATATACAGGACCTGTATTGTATACCATTAATATATAAGATTATTATATTTCTTATGCATATAACAGTAATTAATAATAGGTGGGAGTACAATGCCTGCACTTTAAAGGAGGGGTTTGGGATACTGGCTGTTCAGAGTGACATCTGAACTGTCGTATCTGGGTACCTCTGCAAAGACAGTGATTATGTATGAATGACGGTGAAAGTGTTTCTTTCTTTAGGTCACCCTGCCTCAGTGGAAGACAGCCATTGCATTGAAAATAATAATAAACATCCATGGGGAAGTGGAGAAGAATCCTTTCTCCATAAGCCAATGTGTCATAATAGGTGACTAAAAATATCAGGAGAAAGGGGCTAGTAACCACTTCTCCTGTATAAAATATTAAATGTAAAAAAAAAAGAAAAACTTTTGTTTCTTTGTTTCTTCTTTTTCAGATCACCCTGCCTTGTTGGGAGAAAGATGGTGTATATATATATATATATAAAAAAAACTTATAAATGAAACAAGTACATAACAGATTCCTGTATTTTTTTTAACACACTGGTCATATCCCACTGAGGCAAGGTGACCAAAAAAGAAAGAAACATTTTCACCATCATTCACTCCATCACTGTCTTGCCACAGTTCAGATGATCCTTCAAACTGCAAATATCTCCACTCCCTCCTTCAGAGCCCAGGCACTGTACTTTCCACCTCCAGGACTCAAGTCCAGCTAACCAGTTTCCCCAAATCCCTTCATTAAGTGTAACAATGCTGACACTCCAACAGCACATTGGAGTTCCAGCACTTACCTCTACTCAAGTCCTATCTAACACAGTCACATACCTGTTGGATGTCCAAGCCCTTTATATATAAAACCTCCTTTATTCCCTACCTTCAACTTTTCCTAGGACAAACCCTACCTTGTTTCCTCTTCACTACAGATTTATATACCCTCCAAGTCATCCTATTCTGCTCCATCCTTTTTAAATGTCCAAAATGCCTCAAAACCCCTCTTCAACCCTCTGGATACTTTTCATAACTCTTCACCTCCTTTTAATCTCCAAACTATGAATTCTCTACATAATATTCACACTACACATTTTCCTCAGACATGATATCTCCACTGCCTCCAGCCTCCACCTTGTTGTAACATTTAAAATCCATGCTTCACACCCATATAAGTGTGTTAGTACCTCTATAATCTGATACATTCCTCCTTTTTGCCTACATGAATAACGTTCTTTGTCTCCACAGATGCTTCAATGCACTACTCACCTTTTTACCCCCCTCATCAATTGTATAATTTACCTCATCTTTCATAGTCCCATCCACAAACAGGTCCACTCCCAAATATCTGAACACATTCACTTCCTCCATACCCCCCTCCTTCCAATTTGATATCCAATCTTTCATTATCTAAATCTATGGTCAACCAAATAATTTAAAATATGATGCTATCTTCTAGGTAGTAGGTTGGTAGATAGCAACCGCCCAGGGAGGTACTACCGTCCTGCAAAGTGAGTGTAAAACGAAAGCCTGTAATTGTTTTACATGATGGTAGGATTGCTGTATATATTACTAAATGTAAAAGGAGAAACTTTCGTTTTTCCTTTTGGGCCACCCCACCTCAGTGGGATACGGCCAGTGTGTTGAAAGAAAAAAGAAAACATGCAAGATTTCAGGTACATCTTGCTACTTCTACTTACACTTAGGTCACACTACACATACATGTACAAGCATATATATACACACCCCTCTGGGTTTTCTGCTATTTTCTTTCTAGTTCTTGTTCTTGTTTATTTCCTCTTATCTCCATGGGGAAGTGGAACAGAATTCTTCCTCCGTAAGCCATGCGTGTTGTAAGAGGCGACTAAAATGCCGGGAGCAAGGGGCTAGTAACCCCTCCTCCTGTATAAATTATTAAATTTGAAAAGAGAAACTTTTGTTTTTCTTTTTGGGCCACCCTGCCTCGGTGGGATATGGCCGGTTTGTTGAAAGAAGAATGATGCTATCTCTCATTAGCATATAAATTTTGCTGGAGTCCTTACAATATTTACTAAAATCCATACACCGAGGTGGCTGATTAAAATTTATTGTACTGAAGTTTATTCCTGAGCATTTTTGTAAGGAGAAAAACATCAGTAACTGATAGAGGAGGAGGTTGACTGGTCCACCTTTCTAGGTCTACTTTGTTTTCCTTCTTGAAGCAGAGATGAAAGCTCTTCTCTAATTTATATTTTCTTATTTGTTCTTAGAAATTGTAATGTATGAAATAGCTAAGAACTGAGTTACTATTACTAGCACTCCATTTCCTGTATATCCAGCAATATTCAGATACACCATAACCATTCAAATTACTTCATTTCTACTTATTTCATAATCATTATTGATACATCCTTAAGCCATATTTAATATCCAGATTATATTATCTTCAAATTATATAACCCATAAGGAAAACCTCTTATCATAAATGGAACAGCTGTAGTATACAATGAAGCAATAAAGCAGAGGCTGAATGGCCAGCATATACAAGTGAAAGAAATACCACATGTGAAAGCACTTACCAGAGCTCATGATTTCAACCAAGGAGAGGATCTTCTCACTATGCTTCCTGGTAGCCATTAGACCTTGCAAGAGCAGGATCTTGAAGTAAGCAAACATGTCTGAGTTTTCTCCACCCATAACCTCTACCAACTCTTGTGTTAGCTTGAATGGTGAGGATTCGAACCCTAAGTTACGTGGTGATGATGACAGCATGAAGCCAAAGTCTATGTGTATGATATGACCCTCATTGTCCAGCAAAATATTTCCATTATGTCTGAAATACAAACAAAATGTTAGATATATAATGATAAAATAAACAAAAAATTATGACAAACCTTTTTCATAAAAATAAAAAATCCCCTATTTTAACCCTTTCAGTGTCGGTCTCGTAGTATGACGCCATGAGCTCAGCTTATTCAGGCAATTGTGAATGGTAACTTTGGGCCTAGATATGAAAGAATGGGTCTATGTAGTAAGTGTGCACCATATACAGTAGGGCCCCACTTATACGGCTGGTTAGGTTCCAGGCTACCGCCGTAAAGTGGAACACCCTCTTTTTCCACTTACAAATGCATACAAACACTAGATAACAAGTTTACACTAACATATATTAAGTTAGCAATAGAACCAGGCATCAAAAAACAATAAAAAAGTACAATACACACATAGTGCACTCATTACTTACCTTAAAATATTTATAGTCTTAATCTAGGGTGAGACAAGTAGTATTTATTGTAAGAAATCAAGTGTGGTATGTATGGTAGTCAGCCAGGCTACCATACCAGGCCACCCCACCCACACATATAATTCTATGATATTTAAGCATCCCAGAGCGATAAAATGTATATACAGTTCACTCATTACTTACCTTAAAATATAGGGCGAGATGAGTAGTATTTATTGTAAAAAATCATGTGTGGTATGTATGGTAGTCAGCCGGGCTACCATACCAGGCCAACCCACCTACACATAATTTCTATTACATTTAAGCATCCAAGAGCGATAAAATGTATATAGTTCACTCATTACTTACCTTAAAATATTTGTAGTCTTAATGTAGGGTCAGGAGTAAGTAAATGAGATAAAACGAATAAATGAGAGAGAGAGAAAGAATGAGTGCATGAGAGAGGACAGGCGCAGAGTTATGTAAACAAACCAGGCGAAGGTAAGTTTTGTAAACAAAGTGTACACGTCTGGTTTGTGTACAAGTTACATTGTGTACAGGTTGTCTCTACATTGATACGGTAGAATAAATAAAGAAGAACACTCCCATTCTCATGTAACATCATTTTGAGAAGAAATGATGCTCTGAGTGAAGGCAATGGAAATAAGTCACTCTGACTTTTTTGGGTTATCCTAGGTTCTCTACACATATGTTGTTATGTATGATAATCTATGTAACTGTATTTGTGTATACCTGAATAAACTTACTTACATACATACGAAAGGAATAATTTTCTACAGTTACCCCCAGTAACACATTTTCTCTTATGTTAGATTAGAGAAAATGTTATTCTTGGCGTAACTTGTACAAGTTATCTGGCTACCACATCTCATATTTATTTATTCTATTGTAAGGTGTATTTATCATCTTTTTATGTTATGTATCGTGTTTATTATATAATTTTGAAAAAATATCATGGATGGATTAATGAAAATGTGTATTTAACGTAATATACGACATTTAAATGAGACTCGATGATTATTATTATCATTACTAATATGACGTCTGGAGACATAAGACACTCTTACTGATTTTAATGTTTACCTGCATGCCAGCACAGTATGTAAGTTTAAGTACAGGTATACATAAGAATAATTATCAGAGTATATATAAAATATGAAATAATTTTTAAAAACATTTGAAATTTTGGAGTTTCCAGACAAAATGGAGAGACTTAGTGCTTACTGAGCTCACGAAGAATGTAAACAAACAGGGTGGGGCGCGGTGACCGTATTAAAAAGTCAGGTGGGGGGAGCCGTATAGCGAGTTTTGGTCATAATTTGAAATGACCGTATTAGCGGAACGCTGTAAAGTGAAACGCCATAAAGCGGGGCCCTGCTGTAAAAATAATCCTGCAGCATGCAGTGCATGAGAAAAAAAAAATAGCAACCGTTTTTTTTTTATTTAAAACAGCGACTTTTGTGGTGTATTTTCTTATGGTTTTTATCGTTGTATTCTTGGTTTCTTGGTCTAATTTAATAGAATGGAAGATATCTTACAGAAATATTCATAATTTTGATCAGTTTGAGAATTGGAAGTAGCTTGAAATTGAGTTCAAAGTGACAGAAATGTTTGATTTTTGCCAATATTCCAGAGTACACAAAGTACACAGAGTACACTTGTCCAATACTGGCCAATCTAATACACATTTAGAAGTGCACTGACATTATTTATACAATTATTACAATAATGCAGTAGTTTGCATAACAGTAAATCATTTTTTTTTTTTGTGAATAAGAATTCAAAATGAAAAGCAAGCATAATATATGAGGGGCCTGGAGACATGACTAAAGAACAGAGGAAATGTTTATTTAGTGCCAGGAATGTCTACATTGTTTATTCTGGATCCTATTTTCAAACTGGCAATTGTTGAATTTTGTAAGAAATTGGCCAAATTACCGATTTCTGATCACTTTACTGCATAGTTGAAATAGGTAAATGGGTGGTTTCTTGTACTCAATTGATAGAAAGAATACTAGTGAAATGGCTATAAGTTTGGAGGACTGGAACAATGGGATTGGCCAAAAATGAGTGCAAAGTGGGCAAAATTGCCAATGCATAAATATTGCCAAGGCCATTAAATTTGCAAGAGCATAATTCCAAAAGCTTTCCATCAAATTTTGTACTTTTGGCTTCATTACCTTTGGAAAAAGATTCTCTATCATTTCATAAGATAAAATATATATATATATATATATATATATATATATATATATATATATATATATATATATATATATATATATATATATATATATATATATATATATATATATATAATATATATATATATATATATATATATATATATATATATATATATATATATATATATATATATATATATATATATATATATATATATATATATATATATTAAATTCTTCGACCTTGAGAGCAAATTTGAGAGCAGGGGGTCTCGATACTGAAAGGGTTAATGGAGGAGCAATACACCCTTATTGTATTATATAATGAATGCTTTACACCTCATTTAATTCAAATACAGTGGAACCTCTACTAACAAGTTTAATCCATTCCGTGACCTTGCTCACATCTGGATTTGCTCGTTTGCAGAGTCAATTATCCTCATTTAAATTAATTGAAATGGAATTAAACCGTTCCCTTGGAATTCCCTAATATCAACTCTACAGTTTATTTATCTATCACAATTCATCTAATATGACATAATAAACAAAATAAACATAGAAACCTGATATATGCTCTAGAATGAATAAAATATGTCATTATGTGACAGGTGGAGGCAGCCACAACCGCTTCCGCATTATTGTGGTAATCACTGCCATCTAGTGACGGCCTTTTGAAGCCGACTATTATTATAATTATTATTATATAGTACATTATTATTATTATACAGCGGACCCTCGATTATCAGCTGTTCCTGTTATCGGCCAACTCGGTGATCGGCCAGTTTTTTGGCTCCTGGTGATCAGTCGGCTGGGGCCGCTTGCACGTCAGTTTGGCTGCGTCTCTCAGTGCGTGAGGAAGCTTCTGCTCATACATCCAAATATTTCACTTGTTTTCCATTGTTTTTTGCAGTGTAGCATAGCAGGGAGTGTAGCAGATATGCAGGGAGTGTAGCAGGCATGCAGGGAGTGTAGCAGGCATGCAGGGAGTGTAGCAGGCATGCAGGAAGTGTAGCAGGCATGCAGGAAGTGTAGCAGGCATGCAGGAAGTGTAGCAGGCATGCAGGAAGTGTAGCAGGCATGCAGGAAGTGTAGCAGGCATGCAGGAAGTGTAGCAGGCATGCAGGAAGTGTAGCAGGCATGCAGGAAGTGTAGCAGGCATGCAGGAAGTGTAGCAGGCATGCAGGAAGTGTAGCAGGCATGCAGGAAGTGTAGCAGGCATGCAGGAAGTGTAGCAGGCATGCAGGAAGTGTAGCAGGCATGCAGGAAGTGTAGCAGGCATGCAGGAAGTGTAGCAGGCATGCAGGAAGTGTAGCAGGCATGCAGGAAGTGTAGCAGGCATGCAGGAAGTGTAGCAGGCATGCAGGAAGTGTAGCAGGCATGCAGGAAGTGTAGCAGGCATGCAGGAAGTGTAGCAGGCATGCAGGAAGTGTAGCAGGCATGCAGGAAGTGTAGCAGGCATGCAGGAAGTGTAGCAGGCATGCAGGAAGTGTAGCAGGCATGCAGGAAGTGTAGCAGGCATGCAGGAAGTGTAGCAGGCATGCAGGAAGTGTAGCAGGCATGCAGGAAGTGTAGCAGGCATGCAGGAAGTGTAGCAGGCATGCAGGAAGTGTAGCAGGCATGCAGGAAGTGTAGCAGGCATGCAGGAAGTGTAGCAGGCATGCAGGAAGTGTAGCATTAGTCTTCAATAAAGGTATGTAAATCTGATTTGTTAAAAAAAAAATTATTTTTTTGTGAATATTTTTGTCTGGAATGGATTAAACCTTTGACTGTCACAACCCCAAATCCTGAGGTGTCTCCTGGTGTCGCAAAGTATTTAAAAAAAAAAAAATAGTTTTTCTTATGAAATGATAGAGAATCTTTTCCCGATGGTAATGACACCAAAAGTACGAGATTTGATGGAAAACTTATGGAATTACGCTCTCGCGAAGTTAGCGACCTTGGCGATATTTATGAATTGGTGATTTCACCCAAATTGAGCCCCATTTTCGGTTAATTCCTTTGTTCCAGTCGACCACACTCATAACTCTTTCTTTAGAACTCCATTTGTTCTATCGATTGAGCACAAGAAACTGCCCATTTACCAATTTCAACTACCCAATAAAGTGGTCAGAAATTGGCAATTTGGCCAATTTCATGCAAATTAAAAAATACGCCGACTTCAAAATAGGGTCCAGAATGAACAGTGCAGACATTTCTGGCTCTAAAATAACATTTTCTTTGTTCATCAGTCACGTCTCCAGGCCCCTCTCATATTATTCTTGCTTTCTGTTTTGAATTTTTATTCAAACAAAAAATAGAAGATTTTGTTATGCAGACTTGTGCAATATTATAATAATTGTATAAATAATGTCAACCCATTCATGACTGCATATTAGAATGACTAGTTGGACATTTATTGGACAATGACATCATTTGTATGCTCTTGAACATCGGCAAAAATCAAACATTTCCCCTACTTTGAGCTTCATTTCAAGGTCCTTTTCATAGTAAAATCAATCAAAATCACCTCTATTTCCATAATATGTTTTCCATTCTATCAAATGTGACTACGAAAACGAGAATATAACCACAAAAACTATACGAAAACGAGAATATAACCACAAAAATTATACGAAAACACACCTTAAAGTCGGCTTTTTAATCCAAAAACACAGTCGGAGTTTTTTTATTCTCATTATGCACTGCATGCTGCAGGATTTTTTTATATGGTGCACACTGACCACATAGACCCATTCTCTCACATGTGGACCTACCAGCTTTCTCCTGCTTGATTTGAAGCCGCTAGAATTTTTGAGTATACAGGTCTCCCTCAACATTCGCGAGGGTTAGGGGATCAAGATCCTCGCGAATGTTGAAAAATCCCGAATGTTTGGTGCCCCAATATATTGTAGGGAAATATAATACAATACTGCTTCCTTAACTTGTTGAACCATGAACAATCATAAAATAAATGAAAATGTCGTAAAATATTGTACTAAATACATACATGTTATGGTTTAATAACATGTATGTTATTAAATACCACTGCCTCCACCAGTGCCTCAACCACTGCGGCGCACTGCTCGTATTTTGGCACAATTTTTTTCTTCAATTCTATCGTGTTTCTCAATTTCTTTACCAAAGGGCTGGCACTAGCAAGTTTCTTTGGGCCCATGGTTAATTATGTGGCAGTCGCACTCAATCAACAAGCACCAAGCACAATGAATTATTGTGAAATGTTTGGAAGAGCATGGAGACTAATGCTCACTCCAGCATAAACAAAGCCACACTGACTGACGATGCCTCAACCCCTTCCTCCAGCACTGCTTCAACCCTTGTATTTTTGTACAGTTTCCTTTTTCAATTCTATCATATTATTATTATTATTATTATTATTAATATGATAGAACTGAAGAAGGAAATAGCACAAAAATACCAGGGTTGAAGCAGTGGTGGAAAAAGTGGTTGAGGCATCGTCAGTCAGTGTGGCTTTGTTTATGCTGAGTAAGCATTAGTCTCCACACTCTTCCAAACATTTCACAATAATTCATTGTGTTTGGTGCTTGTAGATTGAGTGTGACTGGAGTGGGTGAGGCAGTGGGTGAGGCAGTGGTTGAGGCAGTGATTGAGGCAGTGATTGAGGCAGTGGTAGAGGCAGTGGTAGAGGCAGTGGTTGGGGCAGTGGTAGAGGTAGCGGTTGAGGCAGTGGTTTTTAATAACATGTTAATAATAATAATAATAATAATAATAATAAATGTTATTAATAATAACATGTATTATTATTATTAACCCTTTGAGGGTTTTGGTCGTACTAGTACGTTTTACGCGTAGGGGTTTTTGACGTACTAGTACTCATAAATTCTAGCGGCCTCAAATCTAGTGGGAGAAAGCTGGTAGGCCTTCATATGAAAGAATGGGTCTATGTGGTCAGTGTGCACAGTCTAAAAAAAATCCTGCAGCACACAGTGCATAATGAGAAAAAAAAAACTTTGACCATTTTTTTTTAATAAATCAGCGACTTTGCAGTGTATTTTCGTATGGTATTTATTGTTGTATTCTAGTTTTCTTGGTCTCATTTTATAGAATGGAAGACATATTACAGAAATTGAGATGATTTTGACTGGTTTTACAATGAAAGGTGCCTTGAAATTGAGCTCAAAGTAGCAGAAATGTTCGATTTTTACCAAACTTCAAAAGTAAACAAATCGTGCCAAGCGTGCAATACACGTCAACTGGTGAGTCTAATATTCTTTTACAAGTGCACCAATAATATTTATACCATTTTTTACACTAATGCAGTAGTCTGCATAACAGTAAATCTTATATTTTTTGTGAGAATAAAAATTCGAAGTGGAAAGCAAAAGAATATAAGAGGGCCCTTGAGACGTGACTAATGACTAGAGGAAATGTCATTTTAGTGCCAGGAATGTCTTTCTTGTTTATTCTGGACCCTATTCGGAAATTGGCATCTTTTGAAATTTGTGTGAAATTGGCAAAATTGCTAAATTCTGACCACTGTACTGGATAGTTGAATTTATAAATGGGTGGTTTCTTGCACCCATTCGATAGAAAAAATGGAGTTCTAGCGAAATATTCATGTTTTTTGTCGACTAGTACAGTGAAATTGGCCGAAAATGGGGCTCAAAGTGGGCAAAATCGCCGATGCGTAAACATCGCCAAGACCGCTAACTTTGCGAGAGCATAATTCCGTAAGTTTTCTATCAAATTTCAAACTTTTGGTGTCTTTATGATCGGGAAAAGATTCTCTATCTTTTCATAAGAGAAAATAATTTTTTTTTTTTTTTAAATTTGGCCGACCCTGAGAACGAGTTTCGGAGAGGGCCTGTCGACCCTCAAAGGGTTAATAACATATATCTTATTAAATACCACTGCCTCAACCACTGCCTCTACCACTCCATTTGCACTCATTCTACAAGCACCAAACACAATGAATTATTGTGAAATGTTTGGAACACTAATGCTCACTCCAGCATAAACAAAGCCACACTGACTGACGATGCGTCGACCACTTCTTCCACCACTGCTTCAACCCTCATATTTTTGAACAATTTCCTTCAATTCTATCCTATTATTATTATTATTATTATTATTACTATTATTATTATTATTAGCAGTAGCAGAAATGTTTGATTCTTTGCCGTGTTCAAGAGTAAACATATGATGTCACCGTCCAGTACCTGTCCGAATAGCCATTCCAATATTCAGTCATGAATGGGTTATGGGTGATTCAGCTGCTTCAAGTAATCTCCAGAGGAAACAATGGTAAGTGGTAATATTAACCCTTTGACTGTTTTGATCGTATATATACGTCTTATGAGCCACCGTTTTTGACGTATATATACTCATAAATTATAGCGGCTTCAAATCAAGCAGGAGAAAGCTGGTAAGCCCACATGTGAGGGAATGGGTGTGTGGGGTCAGTGTGCACCATATAAAAAAATCCTGCAGCACGCAGTACATAATGAGAAAAAAAAATTCCAACCGTTTTTTTATTAATTAAAATGCTGACTTTGTGGTCTATTTTTGTATAGTATTTATGGTTGTATTCTTGTATTCTTGGTCTCATTTGATAGAATGGAAAACATTTTATAGAAATAGAGGTGATTTTGAATGGTTTTATTATGAAAAGAACCTTGAAATGGAGCTCAAAGTAGGGGAAATGTTTGATTTTTGCCGCTGTTCAAAAGTAAACAAATGATGTCATTTTCCAATAAATGTCCAAGTAGCCATTCTAATATGGAGTCATGAATGGGTTGACATTATTTATACAATTATTACAATATTGCAGTAGTCTTCACAATAGTAAATCTTCTATTTTTTGTTTGAATAAAAATACAAAATAGAAAGCAAGAGTAATATCAGAAGGGCCTGGAGACGTGACTGATGAACAAAGAAAATGTTATTTTATAGCCAGGAATGTATGCATTGTTCATTCTGGACTCTATTTTGAAATTGTCATATTTTTTAATTTTCATGAAATTGGCCAAATTGCAAACTTCTGACCATGTTATTGGGAAGTTGAAATCGATAAATGGGCAGTTTCTTGTACTCAATTGATAGAAAAAATGGAGTTCTAAAGAAATAGCTATGAGTTTGGTCGACTGGAACAATGGAATTAGCCGAAAATAGGGCTCGAAAGCCAGCGAAATCACCGATTCGTAAATATCGCCGAGGTCGCTAACTTCGCGAGAGCGTAATTCCACCAGTTTTCCATCAAATTTCGTTCTTTTGGTGTCATTACAATCGGGAAAATTTTCTCTATCATTTCATAAGAAAAAATAATTTTTTTTAAATCTTCCAACACCAGGAGACACCTCAGAATTTGTGGTTGCAATAGTCAAGGGGTTAAAGATTTCTCTGGCATTATACTGTTGAATATCTGTGTACCCTCCCCCCTCCTGCATCAAGTCAAACCTGACTCATACAGTCCACATTAATTTCAATAATACCAAAATTATTGGTTATGGTTTCTTATGTAATTCAAAAATTTCAGATCTCAGTATTGTGAGAGATTACTGTGAAGGTTGTGGGTATGGAGGAGATGTTTTCCTGCAACGTAGAGCATCTAAAATCCCACATACCTCAGATGTGCAACAAAATGTAAGTACGCCCTTAGTATAGTAGGCTTCAAGTTTAGACTTCTTTTTTTGGCTCAATTTTGTACCGAGTTTCGTACTGTGCACCGTGTTTAGTACTGCCTACCAGACCTGTCCGCCTGCCTGCATCCCCCCCGCACAGGCGTCGTGAG
>NC_091329.1:24456102-24478602 GCF_038502225.1 Cherax quadricarinatus
CATTGTTTTGACAGGGGTAGGGGTAGTGACTAATGAGATAATATGTCACTTTGACAGCTGCCGACTTCTGACTCAAAACAATTATAAGCCACACACTCCCCGCACACAAGGATGAGGAGGAGAAGGAGGAGAAGGAGGAGGAGGAGGAGGAGAAGGAGGAGAAGGAGGAGAAGGAGGAGAAGGAGGAGGAGGAGGAGGAGAAGGAGGAGGAGAAGGAGGAGGAGAAGGAGGAGGAGAAGAAGGAGGAGAAGAAGGAGGAGAAGAAGGAGGAGAAGAAGGAGGAGAAGAAGGAGGAGAAGAAGGAGGAGAAGAAGGAGGAGAAGAAGGAGGAGAAGAAGGAGGAGAAGGAGGAGAAGGAGGAGGAGAAGAAGGAGGAGAAGAAGGAGGAGAAGAAGGAGGAGAAGAAGGAGGAGAAGAAGAAGGAGGAGAAGAAGGAGGAGAAGGAGGAGGAGAAGAAGGAGGAGAAGAAGGAGGAGAAGAAGGAGGAGAAGAAGGAGGAGAAGAAGGAGAAGAAGGAGGAGAAGAAGGAGGAGAAGAAGGAGGAGGAGAAGAAGGAGGAGGAGAAGGAGGAGGAGAAGAAGGAGGAGGAGAAGGAGGAGGAGGAGAAGAAGGAGGAGGAGAAGAAGGAGGAGAAGAAGGAGGAGAAGAAGGAGGAGAAGAAGGAGGAGAAGAAGGAGAAGAAGAAGGAGAAGAAGAAGGAGAAGAAGAAGGAGAAGAAGAAGAAGAAGAAGAATTGTTTGTTTGTTTGTTTGTGTAAACAAGTTTTGTAAACAATATATTGATAATTATGTTTGTGTGCTTATTGTGTTGTATACAACGAGTGTATATATATACATTGCACCTTACTTTGGTCTCATAGGCCACATAAGTTATGTGAAAAAATAAAATAGTGAAAAAAACAACAAACCTTCAAATACAAGTAAACTAAAGTTTACCGGGTGAGCGGCAGTCGCCGCTGTTGCCATACGCGGCTCATTTTCTGCAAACTTCACGGCTCTATATCTCGGTAAGTACCAATGGCAAAAATTTTTTTTTTGGACTAAAACACTCAGAAAAATAATCTTAACATTTTCATAAGAAAAAATAATTTTTTTTTTTTTTGAATATTTGGCGACATAGAATGACAGTTTCAGAGAGGGGCCTGAAACAGTCAAAGGGTTAACCTATACAGGAAGGTCCTGCTTAAATAGCAGGTTAGGTTCCGGGCTACCACTGTAAAGTGAAAATCACTGTAAAGTGAAATAATAGTCTTTTCTCACTTTCAAATGCATATAAAAGCCTGATATGTTTACACTATCATATAGTAAGTGAGCAACAGAGCTAGGCTTTAACAATGCATATACAGTACACACGTTACTTACCTTAAAATGTTTTCTTACTTAGCTTATAGTTAGTGGTGAATGTATTTATTGTAGCAAGTCTGAATAAATGAAGAATGGATATGACTGAAAACCGCTGCATTAGTAAAACATTGTAAAGCAAAATGCTGTAATGCAGGACCTGCCTGTATATGAAGAAATTTTAATGTTTATACTATGTAACCAAATTTCTGTCATTTCAATTATGATGTCTGTGTGCCTCTAGAGACAATTGCTTCAAAGTGAATAACATTGCATGTGTTACCTCCTTAGGATCTCGCTACCCTGCACGCAACCTGCTGTTAAAAACCAAACAAATTAACCCTTACGATAAACCTGTCATAGCTGTCTTACCTCTGACCATTTTTGAGGGTTCTTTTGCTTCTGCAGCCCAGTGAGATTTGTTGACTGCCTGGTCAACCAAGCTGTTGCTGCTAGTGGCCAAAGGCTTAAACAACCACACCTCGCTTATCTAGTGCATATTGGATGTAGTTGTCCAGTTTCCTCTCTGAAAATTTCTACCTTTGTCCCAGCATGTTTGCAAACAGCACCAGTGTGCCAAAATATTTGTAAATAGCACCAGTGTGCCAGGATGTTTGTAAACAGCACCAGTGTCCTAGCATGTTTGTAAATAGCACCAGTGTGCCAGTATGTTTGCAAACAGCACCAGTGTTCCAGCATGTTTGTAAATAGCACCAGTGTGCCAGTATGTTTGCAAACAGCACCAGTGTCCCAGTATGTTTGTAAATAGCACCAGTGTTTCCAGCATGTTTGTAAATCGAATGTGTGTTTTCAGCATGTTTGTAGATAGCACCAGTGTTTCTAGCATGTTTGTAAATAGCACCAGTGTTCCAGCATGTTTGTAAATAGCACCAGTGTGTAAAGCATGTTTGCAAATAGCACCAGTGTTTCCAGCATGTTTGTAGATAGCACCAGTGTTTCCAGCATGTTTGTAAATAGCACCAGTGTTTCCAGCATGTTTGTAAATAGCACCAGTGTGTCCAGCATGTTTGTAAATAGCACCAGTGTTTCCAGCATGTTTGTAGATAGCACCAGTGTTTCCAGCATGTTTGTAAATAGCACCAGTGTTTCCAGCATGTTTGTAAATAGCACCAGTGTTTCCAGCATGTTTGTAAATAGCACCAGTGTTTCCAGCATGTTTGAAAATAGCACCAGTGTTTCCAGCATGTTTGTAAATAGCACCAGTGTTTCCAGCATGTTTGAAAATAGCACCAGTGTTTCCAGCATGTTTGTAAATAGCAGCAGTATTCCAGTATGTTTATAAATAGCACCAGAATTCCAGCATATTTGTAAATAGCACCAGTATTCCAGCAAGTCTGTAAATAGCAGCAGTGTGCCAGTAAAAGCACATCTTCCTTAACTCACCTATCCTTGAGCTGAATAATGTAGCAAACCAGGCAGTAGGCAGCACAAGACTCCACAAACTTCCTCTGTGCTGTAAGAAATTCTTCAGAGTTCTTATCTCCAAACTCTTTGATGAAATATTCTAACATGGACATCTTGCTGTTTTTCTTGATTTGATGCAATGAGCAAGTATTGACGATGGGTTCAATCATGCCCGAGTCATCTGATAGCACCAAGATCCTGCAATGTAACAAATTGTTTATATATTACAATATATAGAGGCCTTTTTAATTAACTAAATATAAACAACGTTTTTTTTTTTTCATAAAATTGGCCATATCCCACCGAGGCAGGGTGACGTAAAAATTAAATTTTTTCTTTTTAAGTTTGGTAATCTATACAGTAGAAGGGGTTACTAACCCCTTGTTCCCGGCATTTATAAACTACATGCAGTTTATGTCTCATATTTCTCATAATACCTCTTCTAACATATATAGTACGTAACAGAATTGTTGTATATGTAATATCTGTGTTCTTGACTAGCAGCACTTAAAAAAAAAATAAAAGCACTTAGATTAAAACTAGGCTACTTAAACCCTAAATTACTTATTCCATGGAAAAACAAGCTACAAGGTTAATCCATGGTAGTATATTCACTAGATCAAACAAAATTTAACCCTTTGACTGTTTTGGTAGTATACATATGTCTTACGAGCCAATGTGTTCGACATATACATACTCAAAAATTCTAGCAGCTTCAAATCAAGCAGGAGAAAGCTGGTAGGCCCACATGTGAGAGAATGGGTCTGTGTGTGTAGTATAAAAAAAATCCTGCAGCACTCAGTGCATAATGAGAAAAAAAAAAACTCCAACTGTGTTTTTGGATTAAAACACCGACTTTGATGTGTTTTTTCGTAGAGTATTTATGGTTGTATTCTTATTTTCTTGGTTTCATTTGATAGAATGGAAAACATATTATAGAAACAGAAGTGACTTTGATTGGTTTTACTATGAAAAGGATCTTGAAATGGAGCTCAAAGTGGCAGAAATGTTCGATTTTTGGCGATGTTCAAGGGTAAACAAATGACGTCATTGTCCAATAAATGTCCAACTAGCCATTCTAATATGCAGTCATGAATTGGTTGACATTATTTATACAATACAATATTGCAGTAGTCTGCATAACAGTAAATCTATGTTTTGTGTGAATAAAAATTCAAAATAGAAAGCAAGAGTATTATAACAGGGGCCTGAAGATGTGACTGATGAACAGAGAAAATGTTATTTTAGTGCCAGGAATGTTTGCATTGTTCTTTCTGGACCCTATTTTGAAATTGACATTTTTTAATTTGCATGAAATTGGCCAAATTGCCAATTTCTGACCACTTTATTGGGTAGTTGAAATCAGTAAATGGGCAGTTTCTTGTACTCAATTGATAGAACAAATGGAGTTCTAAAAAAATAGCTATGAGTTTGGTGGACTGGAACAATGGAAATGGCCGAAAACAGGGCTCAAAGTGGGTGAAATCGCTAATGAGTAAATGTCACCGAGGTCGCTAACTTCACGAGAGCGTAATTCCATGAGTTTTCCATCAAATTTCGTACTTTTGGTGTCATTATCATCAGGAAAAGATTCTCTATCATTTCATAAGAATTTTTTTTTTTTTTTCAAATATTTTGCAACACCAGGAGACACTTCAGGATTTGGAGTTGCAACAGTCAAAGGGTTAAAGTTAGCCCATGACAGTACATTCACTAGATTAATTCATTTGCATTGTGATGTAACTTCTATTCTTTGGATACTTACAACTCGCACCGATACTTAACCCTTTCAGGGTCCAAAAGCCAAATTTCAAAGTGCGCACCAGTGTCCAAGAATTTTCAAAAAATAATTTTGTTATTTTTTCTTATGAAATGGTAGAGAATCTTTTTCTGAAGGTAATAAAACAAAAAGTACGAAATTTTATGGAAAATTGACGAAATTATGCTCTCGCGAATTTTAATGTGACAGCGATATTTACGCATTGGCGATTTTGCCTACTTTGACTCCCAATTTAGGCCAATTACTTTATTCCAGTCGAAGAAATTCTTAGCTATTTCACTAGTATTTTTTCTATTCTATCAAATGAGCACAAGAAATCAGCAACTCAACTGTTTCAACTACAAAATAAAGTGATTGGAAATTGGTAATTTGACCAATTTAATGCAAAGTTCAAAATATTCCAATTTCAAACTAGGGTCCAGAATAAACAATGCAGGCATTCCTGGCACTAAACTAACATTTCCTCTTTTCATTATTTACATTTTCAGGCTTTACAAATGAATTCCATGTTCATTTTTAATTCACATAATGAATTTTTATTCAAACCAAAAAATGGAAGATTTATTGTCATGCAATATTGCAATAATTGTATAAATAACATCAGCACATTTGTAAACGTATATTAGACCCACCAGCTGGTGTGTATTAGATGTATGAGGTCATTTGTTTACTTTTGAACATCGACAAAAATTTAACATTTCTGCTACTTTGAGCTCAGTTTCAAGCCATTTTCAGTACTAAAACTAATCAAAATCATCTCTATTTCTGTAATATATCTTCCATTCTGCCAAATGAGACCAAGAAATCACAAATACAGCTATAAAAAACATATGAAAAAACACTGCAAAGTTGCTGTTTTAATCGAAAATTATGGTCTCAGTTTATTTCTCTCATTATGCACTGTGTGCTGCAGGATTTGTTTTATGTGGTGCACACATACCACATAGATGTATTCTATCATATCTAGGCCCAAATTTACCGCTCACAGCTTATCAGAGTGAGCTGAACTCATGGCGTAGATCTACGGTTTGGACCCTCAAAGGGTTAATTTTGCCCCCCCCCCCCAGCAAAATTTCTTAATATCAACCCCATGAACCCTGCATCAAAACCAAGAAAATGGGCATTTACAAGCACACTTCCTCTCAACTCAGAGCTGCTATTATTTAGTGTCACTTGTTTTATCAGTGCAATACACAGAACAATGGAGAGCTATATAGTAACCTGGAGGTCCATTGTAGTGTAGGCAGGGTGCACAAAATAGATAATTACATTATCTGACAGCAGTGAGCTCTAGGCCTAAAACCAAAGCTCTGGAGATAGTGAAGCCTCCCATGTTCTGCACAACTGTATATGACCTCAGATTCTAAACAATGGTGTTTATATGTGCTCTCTTCCTTAATACATTTGGCATCATTCCACTTCACCAAGTGGTCATAGCTACTTTTATGAATAACACAGCTATTATTAACACTAACGAAGGCTGGTATATTTATATAGGACAGCCCCGCTTATACAGCTGGTTAGGCTCTGGGCTACTGCTGTAAAGCGAAAATTGCTGTAAAGTGGATCATAGTCTTTTTTCACTTTCAAATGCATATAAAAGCCTGATAACATATTTACACTATCATATATTTAGTGAGCAATAGAGCTAGGTCTAAAAAATGCATATACAGTACACATTACTTACCTTAAAATATTTTTGTCCTTAGCTTATAGTGAGTAATGAATATATTCATTGTAGGAAGTCTGAATAAATGAAGAATGGGTATAATTGAAAACCACTGGATTATCAAGACACCATAAAGCAAAGCACTGTACAGCGGGGCCCTCCTGTACTCATTCATACAGTTCCATAAGCCTCCAGCTGTCTCTTCTACATATATTTTATTGCATCCTCCACATGGTAGGACGAATTCCAGTTTTAGTTTTAACTAGGCTTGTGGTAGTAGTGACTACTCTAAGACTGCACTTAGAAAAGGCACTAAATATTATTAACTACTTTACTGTTGGTGACATTACAAAATTTATAAGAGAACTGTCAATCTTGGAGGTGTTAATGATCTGCAGAACTCATTATTTATAGTCACTGATGAAATGAAAGGGAATGTGCAGTTTAGAGAAGGCCTGATGAATGTAGTTATATTGTTCCTTACACAATTCAACAATTTGGTTTTTGTTAAAGACCAAGTGGAATTGTGGAAATTCATTAGATTATCCTTAGTTTGTTTCTAGCCAACTTTGGAAGACAGATAACTGCTAAACCTGCATAGGAATACATCCTTTCCAGGTGTGAATTTATTAGAAGGCTCTACTGGGTTGAGTATGTGCTGAAAGTGGGTGATGCTGAATCTTCTAGATGCTATGAGGAGGATATCATTCACATACCACAGGTATGTTACACTGTTGGAAAGAAAGGGGACAAATTTTTTCCACCTCCAGATACTCCTCCATGTACATGTCAGCTAGTACTGCACTAATGGAAAACCTTACTGCTGTGCCAAGGTTTTGACTGTACAAAGTTACCATAAGAAAAACACTTAAAATTCATACAAGATCAATGAAATTACTGGCAGACAGAGAAAGATCGAGAATGTCATTAACGTTCCTACGAAGAGCTTCAATAACCTAGGCTGTAAGTATATTTGTAAATAAGGCTGCTAGTAATATTACTGGTGCCTTCTCTAAGTGAAATTTTAAGAGTAGTTACTGCTACAAGTACTACCATAAGAGACTTAGCCAACAAAAATCCTACAAGGCTGGTTAAAACCAAAGCTGGAGTTTGTTATATCAACTGGATAATGCAAGGCAATACATAAGGGAGAAAAACAGCCAGAGAATTACACACCTGTATCATTGAGCATAAATACATTTGCTGTACTATGTTAATAATACCTGTGTTACTCACAAGAACAGCCACGATCGAAGGATAAAATGTGCAGAATGTGCAGTCATATGTCTTAAAAGAACAGTTGAGAAAAACAAGGAAAGCTTCAATATGAAGCTCCTGATTTAAAGTAATCAGAACACAGCAGTCAGATGACATTAACCATTCTATGCTTCCCAATTACACTATACAATGATGTGTATACTATCCTCCCAACCTAGACTACATAATGATGTGTATACTATCCTTCCTGCCTGCACTACACAGTGATGTGCATACTACCCTCCCAACCTAGACTACACAATGATATGTATACTATCCTTCCTACCTACACTACACAATGATGTGCATACTATCCTCATAACCTAGACTACACAATGATATGTATACTCTCCTTCCCACCTGTATTACATAATGATGTGAATACTATCCTCCCAACCTAGACTACACGATGATGTGCATACTATCCTCCCAATCTAGACTACACAATGATGTGTGTATTATCCTTCCTACCTACACTACACAATGATGTGCATACTATCCTCCCAACCTAGACTACACAATGATGTGTATACTATCCTTCCCACCTACATTACACAATGATGTGTATACTCTCCACCCAAGCTAGACTATACAATGATGTGCATACTATCCTCCCAACCTAGACTACACAATGATGTGTATACTATCCTTCCCACCTACACTACACAATGATGTATATACTATCCTTCCCACCTACACTACACAATGATGTGTATACTATCCTTCCCACCTACATTACACAATGATGTGTATACTCTCCACCCAAGCTAGACTATACAATGATGTGCATACTATCCTCCCAACCTAGACTACACAATGATGTGTATACTATCCTTCCCACCTACACTACACAATGATGTATATACTATCCTTCCCACCTACACTACACAATGATGTGTATACTATCCTTCCCACCTACACTACACAATGATGTATATACTATCCTTCCCACCTACACTACACAATGATGTATATACTATCCTTCCCACCTACACTACACAATGATGTATATACTATCCTTCCCACCTACACTACACAATGATGTGTATACTATCCTTCCCACCTACACTACACAATGATGTGTATACTATGGGCTTTAAAATTGTGTCACTGTATATTTATGTAATGTATAATGAAATAAATTTCATTACTGTATTATCATTATTGTTATTATTATTATTACACATAATAAATACGTTACTACTATAAATGAAAGCTTTTTAGGTTATTTTAGCATGCTCAAACTGAATTTGAAGTCAGAATGAACCCATCATGTAAGATGATGGGAACACATGTGGTAATATATTACATGTATAAACTTAAATATACCTCTGAGGAAAGTTTTGCAACTATCTGCTTGTAAAGTAAAAGGACCCAAGTGCAACTAATGTGACATTTTTATTGTGGCAACGTTTTGCTCTCCAGGAGCTCTGTCAAGCTGTAATGGCTTGACAGAGCCGTTGACAGCTTGACAGAGCCTCTGTCAAGCCATAATGGCTTCACAGAGGGTTACTGTTCATTGTGTACATTAGTGTTTATTTTGCTTAACTCCTTGAGGGTCCATCCCATAGTTCTACGCCTTTGAAGCCAGGGTCCAAGCCGTACTACTATGTCATGAGCTCAGCTCATTCAGATATGCCATGAATGGTAAATTTGGGTCTAGATATGAGAGAATGCATCTATGTGGTAAGTAGGCACCATATAAAACAAATCCTGCAGCACACAGTGCACAATGAAAAAAAAAAAAAACTGAGACCGTTTTTTGGATTAAAACAAAACAGCAACTTTGCGGTGTATTCTCGTATGGCTTTTATGGTTGCATTCACGGTTTCTTGGTCTCATTTAATAGAATGGAAGATTTTATTTTATTATTATCACACTGGCCGATTCCCACCAAGGCAGGGTGGCCCGAAAAAGAAAAACTTTCACCATCATTCACTCCATCACTGTCTTGCCAGAAGGGTGCTTTACACTACAGTTTTTAAACTGCAACATTAACACCCCTCCTTCAGAGTGCAGGCACTGTACTTCCCATCTCCAGGACTCAAGTCCGGCCTGCCGGTTTCCCTGAACCCCTTCATAAATGTTACTTTGCTCACACTCCAACAGCAAGTCAAGTATTAAAAACCATTTGTCTCCATTCACTCCTATCAAACACGCTCACGCATGCCTGCTGGAAGTCCAAGCCCCTCGCACACAAAACCTCCTTTACCCCCTCCCTCCAACCTTTCCTAGGCCGACCCCTACCCCGCCTTCCTTCCACTACAGACTGATGCACTCTTGAAGTCACTCTGTTTCGCTCCATTCTCTCTACATGTCCGAACCACCTCAACAACCCTTCCTCAGCCCTCTGTACAACAGTTTTGGTAATCCCGCACCTCCTCCTAACTTCCAAACTACGAATTCTCTGCATTATATTCACACCACACATTGCCCTCAGACATGACATCTCCACTGCCTCCAGCCTTCTCCTCGCTGCAACATTCATCACCCATGCTTCACACCCATATAAGAGCGTTGGTAAAACTATACTCTCATACATTCCCCTCTTTGCCTCCAAGGACAAAGTTCTTTGTCTCCACAGACTCCTAAGTGCACCACTCACCCTTTTCCCCTCATCAATTCTATGATTCACCTCAGCTTTCATAGACCCATCCGCTGACACGTCCACTCCCAAATATCTGAATACATTCACCTCCCCCATACTCTCTCCCTCCAATCTGATATCCAATCTTTCATCACCTAATCTTTTTATCCTCATAACCTTACTCTTTCCTGTATTCACTTTTAATTTTCCTCTTTTGCACACCCTACCAAATTCATCCACCAATCTCTGCAACTTCTCTTCAGAATCTCCCAAGAGCACAGTGTCATCAGCAAAGAGCAACTGTGACAACTCCCACTTTGTGTGTGATTCTTTATCTTTTAACTTCACGCCTTTTGCCAAGACCCTCGCATTTACTTCTCTTACAACCCCATCTATAAATATATTAAACAACCATGGTGACATCACACATCCTTGTCCAAGGCCTACTTTTACTGGGAAATAATTTCCCTCTTTCCTACATACTCTAACTTGAGCCTCACTATCCTCGTAAAAACTCTTCCCTGCTTTCAGTAACCTACCTCCTACACCATACACCTGCAACATCTGCCACATTGCCCCCCTATCCACCCTGTCATACGCCTTTTCCAAATCCATAAATGCCACAAAGACCTCTTTAGCCTTATCTAAATACTGTTCACTTATATGTTTCACTGTAAACACCTGGTCCACACACCCCCTACCTTTCCTAAAGCCTCCTTGTTCATCTGCTATCCTATTCTCCATCTTACTCTTAATTCTTTCAATAATAACTCTACCATACACTTTACCAGGTATACTCAACAGACTTATCCCCCTATAATTTTTACACTCTCTTTTGTCCCCTTTGCCTTTATACAAAGGAACTATGCATGCTCTCTGCCAATCCCTAGGTACCTTACCCTCTTCCATACATTTATTAAATAATTGCACCAACCACTCCAAAACTATATCCCCACCTGCTTTTAACATTTCTATCTTTATCCCATCAATCCCGGCTGCCTTACCCCCTTTCATTTTACCTACTGCCTCACGAACTTCCCCTCCACTCACAACTGGCTCTTCCTCACTCCTACAAGATGTTATTCCTCCTTGCCCTATACACGAAATCACAGCTTCCCTATCTTCATCAACATTTAACAATTCCTCAAAATATTCCCTCCATCTTCCCAATACCTCTAACTCTCCATTTAATAACTCTCCTCTTCTATTTTTAACTGACAAATCCATTTGTTCTCTAGGCTTCATTAACTTGTTAATCTCACTCCAAAACTTTCTTATTTTCAACAAAATTTGTTGATAACATCTCACCCACTCTCTCATTTGCTCTCTTTTTACATTGCTTCACCACTCTCTTAACCTCTCTCTTTTTCTCCATATACTCTTCCCTCCTTGCATCACTTCTACTTTGTAAAAACTTCTCATATGCTAACTTTTTCTCCCTTACTGCTCTCTTTACATCATCATTCCACCAATCGCTCCTCTTCCCTCCCGCACCCAGTTTCCTGTAACCACAAACTTCTGCTGAACACTAACACTACATTTTTAAACCTACCCCATACCTCTTCGACCCCATTGCCTATGCTCTCATTAGCCCATCTATCCTCCAATAGATGTTTATATCTTACCCTAACTGCCTCCTCTTTTAGTTTATAAACCTTCACCTCTCTCTTCCCTGATGCTTCTATTCTCCTTGTACCCCATCTACCTTTTACTCTCAGTGTAGCTACAACTAGAAAGTGATCTGATATATCTGTGGCCCCTCTATAAACATGTACATCCTGAAGTCTACTCAACAGTCTTTTATCTACCAATACATAATCCAACAAACTACTGTCATTTCGCCCTACATCATATCTTGTATACTTATTTATCCTCTTTTTCTTAAAATATGTATTACCTATAACTAAACCCCTTTCTATACAAAGTTCAATCAAAGGGCTCCCATTATCATTTACACCTGGCACCCCAAACTTACCTACCACACCCTCTCTAAAAGTTTCTCCTACTTTAGCATTCAGATCCCCTACCACAATTACTCTCTCACTTGGTTCAAAGGCTCCTATACATTCACTTAACATCTCCCAAAATCTCTCTCTCTCCTCTACATTCCTCTCTTCTCCAGGTGCATACACGCTTATTATGACCCACTTTTCACATCCAACCTTTACTTTAATCCACATAATTCTTGAATTTACACATTCATATTCTCTTTTCTCCTTCCATAACTGATCCTTCAACATTACTGCTACCCCTTCCTTTGCTCTAACTCTCTCAGATACTCCAGATTTAATCCCATTTATTTCCCCCCACCGAAACTCCCCTACCCCCTTCAGCTTTGTTTCGTTTAGGGCCAGGACATCCAACTTCTTTTCATTCATAACATCAGCAATCATCTGTTTCTTGTCATCCGCACTACTTCCACGCACATTCAAGCATCCCAGTTTCATAAAGTTTTTCTTCTTCTCTTTTTTAGTAAATGTCTACAGGAGAAGGGGTTACTAGCCCATTGCTCCCGGCATTTTAGTCGCCTCATACGACATGTATGGCTTACGGAGGAAAGATTCTTTTCCGCTTCCCCAATGGAAGATATATTACAGAAATAGAAATGTTTTTGATTGGTTTTATTATTGACAATAGGGTGAAACTAAGCTCAAAATAGCAGAAATGTTCAATTTTTGCTGATATTTAAGAGAAAACAAATGTCGTCAGGCGTCCAATACACATCAACTGGTGGGTTTAATATACATTCATGTATGCGCTCATATTACTAATTCAATTATTACAATACTGCATAACAGTAAATCTTGAATTTTTTTGGTGTGAATAAAAATTCAACATGTGAATAAAAAATCACAATGGAATTCATCTGTAAAGCCTGGAAACATAACTAATAAACAGAGGAAATGTTATTTTAGTGCCAGGAATGCCTGCATTGTTTATTCTGGACCCCATTTTGAAACAAATATTTTGAACTTTGTGTGAAATTAGCCAAATTACCAATTTTTAATCACTTTATTGGCTAGTTGAAATAGATGATTGGGCAGTTGCTTATGCTCAATCAATAAAATAGAAGTATAGTGGACCCCCGCATAATGCTATTAATCCGTTCCTGAGAGCTCAATGTTATGCGAAATTATCGTTATGCAAATTAATTTTCCCCATAAGAAATAATAGAAATCAAATTAATCCGTGCAAGACATCCAAAAGTATGAAAAAAATTTTTTTTACATGAAATATTAATTTTAATACACACAAACTTAAGAAAACATGCACAGTTACATGACACTTACCTTTATTGAAGATGTGGTGATGATTGATGGGATGGGAGGAGGGGAGACTGGATGGTTTTAGTGTTTAGAAGGGGAATCCCCTTCCATTAGGACTTGAGGTGTCAGGTCCTTTTCCGGGGTTGCTTCCCTTCTTCTTTTAATGCCACAAGGACCAGCTTCAGAGTCACTGGACTTCTGTCGCACAACATATCTGTCCATAGTGGCCTGTACCTCTCGTTTCTTTATGACTTTCCTAAAGTGTTTCACAACACTGTCAGTGTAATAGTCACCAGCACGGCTTGCAATAGCTCTCTGAGGGTGATTTTCATCCATGAAGGTTTGCACTTCAAGCCACTTTGCACAGATTTCCTTAACCCTTTGAGGGTTTTGGTCGTACTAGTACGTCTTACGCGTAGGGGTTTTTGTCGTACTAGTACGCATAAATTCTAGCGGCCTCAAATCTCGCAGGAAAAGGCTGATAAGTCTAGATGTGAGAGAATGGGTCTGTGTGGTGGGTGTGCGCAGTAGGAAAAAAATCTGGGACCCAGTGGTGCATTGTGGGAATGCCATCATAGTACACAATTTCCACCGTGCCCTGCGGTAAGAAGTTCCTCACTCCTCGGCGAATTGGGACACTTTTGTTCCCCAGTGACAGTTCTAATACAGATGGAAGTGACAGTGAAGATGAGTTTCAAGGTTCTGGTGAGGTTTTGACCGAAACTAATGACCATAATATGGGTAATAGTGAGGAAAACCCAGACAACCCACAGCCTTCCACCTCTGGTGCTGGGCCGTCGTTCAATTGTACCAGAATCAAAGAGGAAACTCCTATTTTCCAAAATCCCAGACTCAGATGTGAGCATTGGTGATGATAATGATAGTGATTATGAACTACAAGCTCTTCAAACTTGTTCCAAGAATGGAGGAGGAGGAGGAGGCAGAGGAGGAGGAGGCAAGAGGAGGAGGAGGCAAGAGGAGGAGGAGGCAGAGGAGGAGGAGGAGGAGGAGGAGGAGGAGGAGGAGGAGGAGGAAGAAGAGGAGGAGGAGGAGGAGGAGGAGGAGGAGGAGGAGGAGGAAGAAGAAGAATACGTAATGATAACAATAATACATAATAATAATACATAATAATAATAATACATAATAATAATAATACATAATAATAATAATGCATAATAATAATAATAGGTAATAATAATAATATGTAATAATAAATGTTCACCCATGACAGTAACAAGATAAGGGGAGATAACATCTGATAAGTGCTGACGTTTGATGAGGGTAAATGAGGGTAGAGCTGATGCCAAAAGATGAGATGAACATCGCCCTCCCTTTGTTTTTGCTGGTATACTAACATTTCTGTCTGTCTATTTGCCTGTCTGTCAAGCTCCCTGTCTATCTGTCTATCCGTCTAGCTCTCTGTCTCAGAGAGCCACAAGACTGTGTCATCACTTTTACTCACATCTTCAAGCAGATTATAGCACTTTGTCTGGATTTCTTGGGTTATCCTAGGTAATTTATACTATGTATACTTGTATTTATGTGTACCTGTGAGACAGAGATAGACAGACAGATAGAAAGAGAGAGACAGATTGAAAGAGATAGAATGAGGGAGAAAGATAAAACACCATTGTGTATGACACCATGTTTCAGAGTTCCACAAGCTGCAGAACTAATAGGAATATGTTCAGTGACTGTATATTGGTATATATATTATAGAACAATAATAATAAACAATGTTTTGTATTGTTTGTTTTTGTAAACAAGTTTTGTAAACAATATATTGATAATTATGTTTGTGTGCTTATTGTGTTGTATACAACGAGTGTATATATGTACATTGCACCTTACTTTGGTCTCATAGGCCACATAAGTTATGTGAAAAAATAAAATAGTGAAAAAAACAACAAACCTTCAAATACAAGTAAACTAAATTTTACCGGGTGAGCGGCAGTCGCCGCTGTTGCCATACGCGGCTCATTTTCTGCAAACTTCATGCATCCATATCTCCGTAAGTATTGATGTTAAATTTTTTTTGTTTATCCTATAATGTTTAGAAAAAAAAACTCTATTTTTTCATAAGAAAAAATAATTTTTTTTTTTTTTGAAATTTGGCCGACCCTGAGAACGAGTTTCGGAGAGGGCCTGTCGACCCTCAAAGGGTTAATCTTTGAAGTAGGCAACTTCAATTTCTCTCTCCCTTCCTCCGAAGCAATTTCCTCAGGTGTGGCCTCTTGCTGTTGAAGTTGATCTAGCAGCTCATCAGTGGTTAGTTCTTCATTGTCCTCCTCCACCAACTCTTCCACATCCTCCCCACTAACGTCCAACCCCAAGGACTTCCCCAATGCCACAATTGATTCCTCAACTGGCATACTCCTCTCAGGGTTAGCCTCAAATCCTTCAAAATCCCTTTGGTCTACACATTCTGGCCACAGTTTCTTCCAAGCAGAGTTCAAGGTCCTCTTAGTCACTCCCTCCCAAGCCTTACCTATAAGGTTTACACAATTGAGGATATTAAAGTGATCTCTCCAAAACTCTCTTAGAGTCAATTGAGTTTCTGAGGTCACTACAAAGCACCTTTCAAACAGAGCTTTTGTGTACAGTTTTTTGAAGTTTGCAATAACCTGCTGGTCCATGGGCTGCAGGAGAGGAGTGGTATTAGGAGGCAAAAACTTGACCTTAATGAAGGTAATGTCCCCACAAAGTCGCTCTGCCAAGTCTGTAGGATGACCAGGGGCATTGTCTAACACCAGGAGGCACTTAAGGTCTAATTTCTTTTCAGTTAGGTAATTTTTCACAGTGGGGGCAAATGCTTGGTGTAACCAGTCATAGAAAAAGTCCCTAGTGGCCCATGCCTTACTGTTTGCCCTCCACAGCACACACAAATTAGCCTTGAGGATATTCTTTTGCCTGAATGCTCTGGGAGTTTCAGAGTGATACACTAATAAAGGCTTCACTTTGCCATCACCACTAGCATTGGCACACATGAGAAGAGTAAGCCTGTCTTTCATAGGCTTATGTCCTGGGAGTGCCTTTTCCTCCTCAGTAATGTAGGTCCTGCTTGGCATTTTCTTCCAAAACAGGCCTGTTTCGTCACAATTAAACACTTGTTCAGGTTTCAGTCCTTCACTGTCTATGTACTCCTTGAATTCCTGCACATATTTTTCAGCTGCTTTTCGGTCCGAATTGGCAGCCTCACCATGCCTTATCACACTATGTATGCCACTACGCCTCTTAAATCTCTCAAACTAACCTTTGCTGGCCTTAAATTCACTCACATCACCACTAGTTGCAGGCATTTTTCTAATTAAATCCTCGTGCAACTTCCTAGCCTTTTCACTTATGATCACTTGAGAGATGCTATCGCCTGCTATCTGTTTTTCGTTTATCCACACCAATAACAGTCTCTCAACATCTTCCATCACTTGCGATCTCTGTTTCGAAAGCACAGTTAAACCTTTGGCAAGAACAGCTTCCTTGATTGCCGTTCTCTTGGACATAATAGTAGCAATGGTTGATTGGGGTTTACTAAACAACTTGGCCATCTCGGAGACACGCACTCCACTTTCATACTTAGCAATGATCTCTTTCTTCATCTCCATAGTAATTCTCACCCTTATTCCTGTAGGGTTGGCACTAGAAGCTTTCTTGGGGCCCATGGTCACTTATTTTTCAGGTGAAATCACTATAAAAAGGCTGTAATAATACGAAATGTTCCGATTGTATGCTTGAATGTTACCGCGGAGGCTGGCTTGTAAACAATGCCACTGGCAGAACAAGTGAGGCTGGCTCAGGCCGCATGGACGCGTCTCGGATGAATCGCGTTGAGCGAATTTTTTAGTGCTATGCAAGGCAAAATTTTAGCGATAAAATGTATCGCTGTGTGCATTTAACGCTATGCGATGCCAACGCTATGCGGGGGTCCACTGTAATACTAGTTAAATAGCTAATAATTTGGTCGACTAGAATAATGTAATTGGCCTAAAATGGGAGTCAAACTGAGCATAATCACCGATGCATAAATATCGCTAACATGGCAAAATTTGTAATAGTGTAATTTCATTAATTTTCCATCAAATTTCGTATTTTTTGTTTTATTACCTTTAGAAAAAGATTCTCTACCATTTCATAAGAAAAACAATAAATTTGTTTTTTATATTCTTGGACCCTGCGGACAAGTTTCTCGGGGTCGGAACCCTGAAAGGGTTAAATTGCATTTCTCTTAAACATACACATATCCATATTTACATCTGATTTCTTCATTACTGGGTATCAGAACTTTTAGTAAACCTTGCAACACCTGCATGTACTTAGATCATCACCAGTAATGTGAAGTCAGAAGTGCTTCAATAACTGCTCATTAAAACTTTAATAGTAAACAACTTATGATGTAAATATTGAAGATTAATATAGTAGCAAATGCTACCACAAAAATAAGTGCAAAAATATATTTCATTAACTTGATAAAATCAAATCTCTCTGGCTTCTCCACCTACTTTCATGTCTTGATTCATTTCAGATTTGATTCTAATTTATTCCAAGAAGAAGAAACTCCTTTATGTAATGATAAACACTTATACAGAATTCTCTAATACCTGCAGATATTTAAAATATCCAACCAAATTTTAATGTATCATCCCCTCAAGTAAGAGACTTGAAACATGAAACAAGATAACAAAATGTTTCCTGACAAACAAACAATATTCAAAGGTGCAGTAAGATCCATGACTGAGCTATCATGTAAGTGAATATTACTACACACAACTAGGACACAGCCAAGACCAAGAACTTTTATATATACTATTAAAACACACAAATATTGTAAATATTAGAATCTCTATGAATCAAAAAGAGGGAATTATTAAGTGATCAACAGAGTAGAGCATTTCTATATTTGTTACTGACCACTAGACAACATGTACAGTACTCACTTGTAAGGTCTAAGCCACAAAGACACTTTTTCTTCTGCCCAAATTTTCTGGAACATACAGAGAAGTTGGTAAGCAAGCAACTCTTGTCTTAGGTCATCCCCACACTTGACGATCACAGACCGAAGGCGCCAGGATGCTAAGTGCCCATAAGGAGAACTTTCTCGAATACGCTCCACCTGCAATTGTGTCAATGTTACAGTTTGGCAACATAAATTTATGTAAAAAATTATCATTAATTTTACATTACATTACATTGATTCACAAAAAAATATACTTCAGTAATTTCCCAAGGTAGTGATACGTAAAGAAGGAAACTACAATAAAACCCCTATCTGACCTTAATTTAACAGACTTCAGATTTAATGGGCAAAATCTGCAGTTAGGTGGGGCCCAAGACTGTTCAACAGCCTCCCACCAGCAATAAGGGGCATTACCGGTAGACCCCTGGTTGTCTTCAAGAGGGAGCTGGACAGATATCTAAAGACGGTGCTGGATCAGCCGGGCTGTGGTTCGTACACTGGATTGCGTGTGGCCAGCAGTAACAGCCTCACTGATCAGGTCCTGATCCACCGCGAGGCCTGATCGTGGACCGGCCCGCGGGGGCGTTGATCCCCGGAATGCCCTCCAGATAGGTGTCCAGAAAATAATGAACATAGTCCATTAACCCTTTGACTGTCGCAACCCCCAATCCTGAGGTGTCTCCTGGTGTCGCAAAATTTAAAAAAAAAAAAAAAATATTTTTTTCTTATAAAATGATAGAGAACCTTTTCCCGATTGTAATGACACCAAAAAAACGAAATTTGATGGAAAACTGACGGAATTATGCTCTCGCGAAGTTAGTGACCTCGGCACTGTTTACAAATCGGCGATTTCGCCCACTTTGAGCCCTATTTTCAGCTAATTCCATTGTTCCAGTCGCCCAAACTCATAGCTATTTTTTTAGAATTCCATTTTTTCTATTGATTGAGTACAAGAAACTGCCCATTTACCGATTTCAACTACCTAATAATGTGGTCAGAAATTTGCAATTTGGCCAATTTCACGAAAACTAAAAAAATATGACAATTTCAAAATAAGGTCCAGAATGAACAATGCAGACATTCCTGGCTCTAAAATAACATTTTCTTTGCTCATCAGTCATGTCTCCAGGCCCCTCTGATATTACTCTTGCTTTCTATTTTGAATTTTTATTCAAACAAAATATAGAAGACTTACTATTATGCAGACTACTGCAATACTGTAATAATTGTATAAATAACATCAACCCATTCATGACTGCATATTAGAATGGCTAGTTGGACATTTATTGGACAATGGCATCATTTGTTTACTTTTGAACATTGGCAAAAATCAAACATTTCCCCTACTTTGAGCTCCATTTCTAGGTTCTTTTTATAGTAAAATCAATCAAAATCACCTCTATTTCTATAATATGTTTTCCATTCTATCAAATGAGACCAAGAAAACGAGAATACAACCATAAATACTATACGAAAATAGACCACAAATTCGGCATTTTAATTAAAAAAATTGGTCGGAGTTTTTTTTTTCTCATTATGCACTGCCTGCTCCAGGATTTTTTTTATATGGTGCACACTGATCACACAGACCCATTCTCTCACATGTGGGCCTACCAGCTTTCTCCTGCTTGATTTGAAGCCGCTAGAATTTATGAGTATATATACGTCAAACACTGTACCTCGTAAGACGTATATATACGGCCGCGACAGTCAAAGGGTTAAGTCCAGAACTGTCTGTTACTGTTATAGTCTGCTAGGTAAATTGATTTTGCATTTAATGGACAAAAATCCATTAACCCTTTCAGGGCCCACAGGCCCTCTCAGAGACTTGTTCTCAGGGTCCCCCCAAATTAAAAAAAAAAAAAAATTCTTATGAAAAGATAGAGTATCTTTTCCTGATCATAATGACGCCAAAAGTATGAAGTATGATGGAAAATTTACGGAATTATGCTCTCACGAAGTTAGCGGTCTCAACAATGTTCACGCATCGGCGATTTTGCCCACTTTGAGCCCTATTTTCAACCAATTCCAATGTACTAGTCGACAAAAATCATAACTATTTCGCTAGAACTCCATTTTTTCTATCGAATGAGTACAAGAAAACACCAATTTACCGATTTCAACTATCCAATACAGTGGTCAGAATTTAGCAATTTTGCCAATTTCACACAAATTTCAAAAGATGCCAATTTCCAAATAGGGTCCAGAATAAACAAGAAAGACATTCCTGGCACTAAAATAACATTTCCTCTGTTCATTAGTCATGTCCCCACCCCCCTCTTACATTCTTTTGCTTTCCATTTTGAATTTTTATTCTCACAAAAAATAGAAGATTTACTGTTATACAGACTACTGCATTAGTGTAGAAATGGTATAAATAATATCGGCACGCTTGTGAAAGAATATTAGACTCACCAGTTGACGTGTATTGGACGCTTAGCATGATTTGTTTACTTTTGAACTTTGGTAAAAATCGAACATTTCTGCTACTTTGAGCTCAATTTCAAGGTACTTTTCATTGTAAAACCAGTCAAAATCATCTCAATTTCTGTAATATGTCTTCCATTCTATATAATGAGACCAGGAAAACTAGAATTCAATGGTAAATATCATATGAAAATACAGTGCAAAGTCACTGTTTTAATCCAAAAACACAGTTTTTTTTTTTCTCATTACGCACTGTGTGCTGCAGGATTTTTTTTATACTGCGCACACTGACCGAACAGACCCATTCTTTCACATGTAGACCTACCAGCTTTCCCTCACTAGATTTGAAGGCGCTAGAATTTATGAGTACTAGTACGTCATGGGCCCTGGTGCATAAGCCGTACTAGTACGGCTGAAACCCTGAAAGGGTTAAATTCAAATTTTTCGTTTACTGGATAAATCAATTTCTGATTTAACAAAGTGCATTAAATTGAGAACTCTCCATTATTCTTACGATCATGGAACAATAATTGTCACTGGGATTTAATGCAAACTGCTGATAAAAAAAAGAATCTAAAATGGTAAAGAATCTTTTTCTGAAGGTATTGACACCAAAAGTATGGAATTGAATGGAAAACTCATGGAATTACGTACAATTATGCATCAGTGATTTCGCCCATTCTAAGTCTTATTTTAAGCTAATTACACTGCTCTATTTGGTCATATTCTTGGCTGTTTTGCTAGTATGCCTTCTGTCCTATCGACTAAGCACAAGAAACCACTCATTTAACTACGTATTTCAACTACCCTATAAAGTGCAAAGAATTCGGCAATTTGGCTAATTTTACACAATATTAAAAAAAATACCAATTAAAAGGTTGTGCAAGACAAACAATGAAGACATTCCTGTCACACCTCCAGGCCTCTCCTATATTACACTTCCCTTCCATTCTGAATTCTTATTCACACAAAACTGGAAGATTTACTCTATTTCTAGGATAACAAAATATAATCAGGAATGATTGGTCATGGTTTACAGCTTTCCAATAATTGAAACAGGTCTAAAGAACCTATAAAACAGACTGTGGGTTGTATGGAAGGCCTTACCTATCCTCTGGAATGTCAGTTTCAAGCTACTTCCAGTACTCAAACCAATCAAAATCATCTCTATTCCATTCTATCAAATGACACCAAGAAACTGCCAATAAAACCATAAAACCCATTCAAGAAACAACTTAAAATTGCTATTTTAAACCATACACACAGTTCTGTTTTTCCCATCAAGCACTGAGTGGTTTATCTGGAGTTTATCTGGAGAGAGTTCCGGGGGTCAACGCCCCCGCGGCCCGGTCTGTGACCAGGCCTCCTTAGGTCAGTGTCCCAGGATGCGACCCACACCAGTCGACTAACACCCAGGTACCCATTTTACTGATGGGGAACATAGACAACAGGTGGAAAGAAACACGTCCAATGTTTCTACTCTGGCTGGGAATCGAACCCAGGCCCTCACCGTGTGAAGCGAGAGCGTTAACCACCAGGCCACCAGGATTTTTTATACAGTGTACACTCACTGCACAGACCCATTCTCTCATATCCAGGTCAAAATTTACAGCTCACGGCTTATCTGAGTAAGCTGAGCCCATGACGTAGAACTACGTCAGAGACCTTGGTCTCAATGGCATAGTTCTACGTGACGGACAGTGAAAGGGTTAAGAGTATGACTGGCAGGCAACATGACCATGTCTTGTAACATGACCAACTTAAGAGCATGTATGGCAACATGACTAACTTAAGAGCA